>NC_056727.1:531113997-531256497 GCF_019279795.1 Protopterus annectens | reverse complement strand
ATGGATCTCACTAAGGAACCGCAGTTGCCTTCATGGCAGGAAAGTTTTGCTATGATCCAGGATGTCAGCTGTGATGCGCATAGCTTGCTGCTCCACAGCCATTCAGGGACTCCGGGTCAGCAGGCTGAGCCACTTAGGGGAGGGGTGACCCCTGTCCTAGACATACACTCCTCTTCGAGTGGACCAGCCTTCCAACTGATGGAGAAGGCTTTCGCTGCTGCTGGCAATACCAGACTGTCTATGCCTCTGCCCTCCTCTGGTACACTGGTTTCACAAGTCACATCTAGTGAACACCGGGTGCAAGGGCCACAGGACATATTCCCTCAGGAATCCCCTTTTCTGCTGTCTTCTCCAGCTTCTCCCACTGAGGAGGTCCACCGCAAAAGTTCATGTAAGAGGAAGCACATGGACTCCACAGAGGAGTCCCTCACCGAAGACACAGATTTTGATGAGGGGGGAGGATCCCCTCGGTCACCCTCTGAGGTATCCTTTGGTGATATCCTCAAAATCCTGAAACAGAGAGGTGACTGACAGTCATCTAATTTGACCTCTGAGGAATTTGTGTTCCTGCAGGCCTTTCGCGCCCGGCCCCTTACCTCCTGGGTTACTCCACCTGCCGATGAACTTGTGTGGCTCATTGTGCAGTGTTCTTGGAAGGCTCCTGATACCGTCGAATCTATTCCCCGGAGGCCAGATAAGATCTTGTCCCCTCCTGCTTCGGATCCCCATTGGTCCAAAGGTCTTCCTATGGATGCTTTGGTGGTGGTGGCCGCAACAAAAAAGGATCTGGCAGAAGAAGAAAGCCAGACTGTCCATCCACCTAACAAAGAGTCCCGGGCCCTGGACAGGATAGGGAAGCGCACCTTTGCTTCAGTGACCTTTGCTATCAGGCCCCTGAATTATATGGCACATTTTACCAGGCTTCAAAGGGATCTGGTTTCTGAGCTCTCTGAAACCTTGGCTGGTGCCATGTCTGATGAGGTCCATGACAAAGAGGCCTCTCAGCTGGCCACCATTGAATCTATATCTAACTCCTCTATGCGACTGATATCTCACGCATCAGAAGGAGCAGCTAGAGCAGCGGGTTCAGGTGCGGTCTTGAGATGACATGCCTGGATGCGCTTGTGCAACTTCGCAGAACTCTTTAAGTCTTATTTTCTTAATGCCCTCATTGAGGCCTCCTCGTTGTTTGGGCCCAAAGTTAAAAGCACACTGACCAGATGTGAACAGGACGGTAAGACCCTTTCTGCTGTAGGTGTCAATTATTCTTCCCCTCAACGTGCTTTCTCCTGTAACCAAAAGAATGGGAAGATATGGTTCAAGAAATCTCAGGGTCCTTTCTATAACACACAGGCTGAGTTCTCCCCCAGAGGCAGAGGGGGAAACTCACAGGGAAGACGCTCCTTTTGGGGCAGAGGGGGTCCGTGTAACCAGGGTTCCGGGGATTCTTTCCCTGGTCAATCCTACCAGTGCTCCTGAAGAGCAGCCCAAATCCTTTCCTCTAGAGGTGGTTGGGGGATGTTTCTCCTTGTACCCTTCTGCCTGGCTAACCATCACCACTGATTCCTGGGAACAAAGGATTATAACCAGAGGTTATCATATCTCCTTCGATCTTTGTCTCATCCCTTCAAAAAATCTTCCCGACGTTCCACCCAGTCAAAGGAAAGAAGCAGCACTAGAGATAGAAAAGCTGCTAAGAAAGAGAGTCATCCAAATAGTCCCTCCAGACCGGATCCGGATTCTACTCAAGACTATTTTTGGTGCCAAAGAAAACCAGGGACTGGAGACCAATTTTGGATGTCAGTGTATTGAACAAGTTTTGTGAGAGTACAAAAAGTCTGGATGGTCACAGTACAGTCTATCCTCCCACTTTTGGAGAAGGACGATTGGATGTGCTCTATAGATCTTCAAAATGCGTACTATCACATAAAGGTGGACAGGCCATCAAGAGGATTTCTGAGCTTCTGTGCGGGAGCCAGTCACTACCAGTTCAGAGTACTTCCCTTTGGACTCTCTACAGCCCCCAGAGTGTTCACAAAGTGCATGGCAGTTGTCACAGCTCACTTGCAACTTCAAGGATTCCAGGTGTTTCCATACCTAGACGACTGTCTCATTTCCGCCCCCACCAGACTTCTACTGGAAAAAGCCCTGGCATACTCTCTCCTCACTGCTCAAAGGCTAGGCATAACCATAAACTGGCAGAAATCCAATCTCACCCCATCTCAGTCGACAGAATTCATAGGGGTTATCTTGGACACAAAAAAACTGCAGAGCTGCTATTCCAGAGCACAGAATTCTAAGGATAAAGCAACAACTAATTCCAATCTTTTCAAAGGAAAAATCCACGGCTCACTTGGTTCTACAGCTGTTGGGTTCCATGGCAGCCTCCATCACCATTGTTCCCCTGGCCATGTTTCACGTGAGGCTTCTACAATGGCTGCTCCTCACCCAATGGTATCCTTTTCAGCATCCTCTTTCAGCCATGATTCGAGTAACCCACGGGTGCAAACAGGATTTAAATTGGTGGATGACACAAAATCTCTCACAATGGTCTTGCCTCTTCTCCCCCTAGCAGCCCAAGGCCACAGTGACCACGAACACCTCCCTGATGGGGTGGGGGGGGGGCTATGTCAGGGACAGACAGTCCAAGGCACTTGGTCAGAACTGGAGGCCCATCTGCATATAAATGTTCTAGAGCTGAGGGCGTTGCTTCTGGTGTTGCAAGCATTTCATCCCCTGCTGCCATCTGGAACAATTGCAATTCAATCAGACAACATGGCGGTTGTCTGGTACATCAACAAGCAAGGTGGAACCTAATCTTACCCCCTTTGTTGAGAGGCCATGAGGATATGGCAATGGGCGATGGCTGCCAACCATTTTTTTCTAGCAACGCACATTCCTGGGAGTTCCAGTGTGATAGCAGACAGACTCAGCAGGTGCATTCTTCAACCTCATGAGTGGTCCTTGAATCCCTTGATAGTGGCGGAGATCTTCCACTGCTGGGGCCGTCCTTGCTGCAACCTCTTTGCATCCCTGACCAACTACAAATGCAGCAACTACTTTGTCCTGATTCCCCCTCCAGGACATTCACCCAGGGATGCTCTAGTCCACGATTGACCCTCAGGTCTTCTTTACGCATTTCCACCCTTTTCCTTTATTCCCCAGTTTCTGAAGAAAGCCCGTCAGTTGAAGAGCAAGGTGATCCTCATAGCACCATATTGATCTCGACAGATTTGGTTCCCCTTCCTTTGGCCTCAACTACTAGATCAACCATGGATTCTCCATCCAACCCCCGGAGTTGATCTCACACCCACAGAACCTGATTCATCCCAACTTGAACAGCCTGAAGCTCATGGCTTGGCTACTCCATTTCCCTTGATTGCCAGGCAGAATGATCTTTCTTTACCAGTACGTGATATTCTCATTGCTTCTCATAAGTCTTCCACTAGAATTACTTATCTGAGCAAGTGGAAAAGATTTACCTGTTGGCTGAAAGATAAACAAATAGACCCCTTTTCAGCACCAGTGTCGATAATACTAGACTATTTGGCTGACTTGTTTCAATCGGGGCTATCGGCCTCTACCATTAGAGTTCATTTGGCTGCAATTTCTAATTTTCATGAGGGTGTCCAAGATTCCTCTCTTATGTCCCATAAATTGTGCAAGACCTTCATAAAAGGTGTGAATCATCTGAAGCCATCTTTTAGAGAACCTATTCAACCATGGGATTTATCATTAGTTCTACAAGCTCTGACAATGTCACCTTTCGAACCAGCTTCTTCTTGCGACCACAAGTATTTGTCATGGAAAACCTTGTTTTTGGTTGCTATTACTTCTGCCAGATGTATTTCTGAACTTCAAGCTTTATGTATCAAGAGTCCATACTTGATTTTTCATAGAGATAGAGTGTTTCTGAGAACTAATCTGTCATTTCTGCCTAAAGTGATCTCTGAAATGTCCATTAATCAAGCCATTGAATTGACAGTTTTCTTTCCCAATCATTCAAACAGAGGAGAGTATTGCCTACATACCCTAGATATACGCAGGTAAATCCTTTTTACTTAAACAGGACTAAACCCTTTCGTAAATCTGACCAGTTATTTTTGGCCTTTTCTGGACCTAGGTTAGGATCTGCTGTTGCTAAGGTCATATTAGCTAGATGGTTGAAGTTCTGTGTGACCTTTATTTATACACAACGTAATATCTCGTTGCCTACTACCATGAAAGCTCATTCAGCAAGGTCGGTGGCAACTTCTGCTGCCTTCCATGCCAGAGCTTTTTTACATGACATCTGTGCAGCTGCAACTTGGGCTACACCTCATACCTTCATCAATCATTACAAATTGGATTTGGCCTCCAGGGGAAGAGCATGTTTTGGTTCTATGGTGCTCAGGAATGTCCTTCCCTGAGAGCCTCCCAGGAATAGAGGTAGCTGGGGACTCTGTCCCATGCATAAGGAAGGAACAATGATTAACAATATCAGATAAAGAAGTTATGTCTTACCATAATGTTCCATCTGTATTGTTAATCCTCGTTCAGTCATTACGACCCTCCCTCTTTCCCCCTCCTGTGGTTTCTAGTGGATCTCACCATCCAGTTCTCTTAGGTTATTTGACCAGAGGTAGCCTCTACCTTCTTTGACATGCAAACTCAATCTGAGGTAACAGGGAGAGGGGGATTGTGGGTAAGAGTTTAGCTCGAGAGTTTGAAGCTGATGTGAGCTTGGAAAATGGCCGGCTCGGTTCCGAGCTCGGAACCGATACCCATGAGTAATGACTGAATGAGGATCAACAAAACAGATGGAACGTTATGGTAAGACATAACTTCTTTTTCACAGGCTGTGCATATGGTGGTGGGAGGTCCAATAAACAAATGTGTAACACATAGCATTACCCCCCAGCTAGGCTGGTGAGACATACAGACACACAATAAAGGTAAACACACCACTGCTTCCCAGACCACCAGCAGGATACTACCAGTGGGAGAGACCTGCAAGGTCGAATCTTGAAACATAGACATTGATGTCCCTTGTGGGACACCAAAATTAATGATCGGAGTCAGTCCCGGTAATGATTTATCAAACCAGGCTGTAGATGTACATGGACCAATAGGTTGTGCAAGCCTGATAATCCATGGGTCGACACAACATACGACATGTGTCCCGACACGGTGAGAGTGGGCAGTGAGTAATGGTGTGTTCATACCTCACCTGCATCCATAGTAAGGATGAGTGCTCTAGAGGAGTGACAGGTGGGGGAACTATGGGTATGCGATTATGGGCCTAGGCGTGCAGGTGTTGGCTGGCAGAGCCATATTAGGACCGCACCGGGGATGTAAGTAATATTCCGATATGGGCATAGCTGACGCCCATACCTCCCAATCCCTAAGAGCACATCCACTGGATAATCCGTAAACCATTGGGGGAACACATAGGGACCATACCATTGAACTGTCCCCGATTACCAGGGACGTCCCTGATATCGACTCAGATTCTAACTCTGTCCCAACTAAACCCTCCTAGAACTAGTGATATTAGGAGGAAAGGTGGTGGATTACATGTAAAAAATAACGACAACAATTAAGAGTCATAAACAGCATGTACCTCAGACAATGTGTATGAATACATATGCTCTGAGTCTGTCAATGTGTCAGGTTAATAGCACCAATAATTTAAATGTGTCCCTGATGTTGTTAAGCAGTGTCCATGATTCAGTCTTCATTTTTCCCAATGTATGAGAAGTCTGATAGGAACAGAAAGCACATATTCCACTGACTACCTTAGAAAGATGATAGAATAATAGGTATGCAGTAGCATGACTTGGCTGATGGATGTGGGTTCCAAAACCCAGTTACTTGTCTGTATTGAAGAGTCTCAGTTCCTATGTATCAGCCAGACGGGTGCAGATTGTAAGAGGAACACACAAATAATACGAATAAAACACTGGACAGGCCGCTGATTCTGTACAGTCAAACGGCATGCCGTCACCTAATGGGCAGCCATTCCCGATACTGTAGGCATGTAATCCAGTGTAATAGGCATCACCAGATAATATTGTTGTCCTCGCTCCCACCCAGCAGTGTGAGTGTCAGATGCAAGCACCAATGTCAGTGCATTTGCAAGTGTGGAAGAGAGCGGGTGTAAGCCTATTTGGCCACCAGTATGCAAGTATTACACTGGTAAAGCAATGTAGAGGCTAACTGAGTGTAAGAAGCTGTAACCAGAGGTTAGCATTGCTTAACACCGTGCAAACCCGCTCACATCTGGTTTAATGTGCCTTAATCTCTCCATATCCAATGGCCTTGTTCTGCCCTGCAACAAAATAAATGGCCTCTGCAAGGCTCGGAACCAGGACCCTGCACACACAGCTAATGTGATTTACCAATATGCCATGGCAGATATACAGACATCGGACATTACCACAAACATATCATACAGCGCAGTCATTTAACAGTATAGGAATGTATCCCATCATGTAGATGTATGTGTGAGTATTTATGTCCAGCATATAGGTACATACATTTATAGAGAAATATCAGGAACATACCATGTGGCAACAAAGCATTACAAACGAATGAAAAGGGAAACACCAGTGACACCTGTATTATGTAGTGGTGTTGTCCTATGTAATATCAAGACTCCCTCAGACAGACATGTGTCATTCATACGCGTAAATAGTTGTACATTGGCCGTATACATCACTCTGTGCATGTAATGTACATTAACACAACAGTACCTGTCCAATCATTATGTGTGAACAGTACTCTTGCAAGGTGCTGTGTGCAACATCATCATCATGATAAAGGTAAATGGGGTAACCATAGAGGGACCGGTAGTGTTGTGTGTACAATGGGGTCATCTGCATCACGTGTACCTGGACCATTTAGGAGTGATGTGCATACCAGGATCATGCGCCTGAGGGACAGGGGTGAGGATAACAGGAGTATGTTGTGATGCATATTACAAGGGTTACATGCATCCGGTGGGCACGTGTGTGAAATGGACAGCTATGTATAGGGCATCCTAGGAACCGATTGGCTTTATGTTTCCATAGGGTGAGAGTGGGATGTGGGGGAAGGAGAGTAGGTATGCCCGTGGAGGATAGGTAGGGTAGGATCACAGACAAGACAACATACAGGGTCGGTATATGACACATGTGGGGGGATACATCTCGGACGGGGATGGGTGTTCAGCATTCACAAGCCCATGGGAACAGTGGGACGGAGGTCCCCAGCCATGGGCAGCCACCACTGCACCAAAACAGCTGCAAAGGAGGCAGTGCTGGGGGCTGTCCAGGAGGGGCAACCTCACCCTGTAAACGTGACACTCCGCCCTTGAGCTAACGTATCTGGCTTCGGAACCCCTTATTGAGCCCCCAACGCATCACGTCCAGGACCGCACGACAGCAGACATGTTCCTGTCTGGCCCTGCTGCCAGGGGGGACATGCCCCATCCTCAGTGGTGGTACCACCAGAAGGTGGTGCAGAGCCAACAGAGGTTGAGGTCCAAGGCTGGGCCCCAGATGTTGTGGTGCCCAGTGCCATTGTCAGCTGAAGTGGGACAGGTGTTTCTGCCGGGACTTCCAAACCCATACAGCCTATGGTGTTGCAGTTTTACACAGATATGGCTTAGTAATAGACAACAGCATTCAGGATTACTTACAACAGTATGCATAGATATGACCATCAACTGAACACAACAGATGGTATACATTTGCAGAGGGAGCACAACACATGCATATTTTTATTTTTATTTTACATTTGTTGACCGGGATAGTCCGACTGGATGCATGTCCATTTTCAGTGGATGCCCGGGGAGAAAAGCTCCAAGGGTAAGCAGATACAGCATTACATAATACCAGCATTACATATTACAAACAGACTATTTACAGTGATTACATAAGTAAGCAAGTTAAACAAGTTCCACAGGTTAGGGTTAATCCTGAGCTTAAGTCAGGATTATATTAAATTACACAGTAAGCTGGTTAATAGGTTTTTACACATTCTAGAGAGAGTTAGCCAGGCTTGATACACTGACATAGCCAGTTAAGTGCCAAATGTTGTTTGAGTCTAGTTTTAAATTGACCTAAGGTAGCAAGTAAGGTAATGTCAGCTGGAAGAGAGTTCCTGGGTCTACTTACAGAGTTTGCAAAGAGAGAGTCACCAGCTGTGTTATTAATTTTGCTAGTCTGAATTAGTAGTTTGTTAGAGGATCGAAGCGGTCTAGGATTGTTATAGGGGGTGATAATATTTTTAAGTACAGGAGTATTGTCTGGATTATAGAGGATGTTATAGGCCATAATCAGTTGGTTATACTGGATTAGGTTGGGTAGTTCAAGCCACCCAAGCTGATTTAGATTGATGCAATGATGTGTCCTAAAAGGCAGCCCAGTGGCAAATCTGGCAATGTGGTTGTAGCAAACTGAGAGTTTGTTAAGGACAGTCTTGTTTAAATTTGAGAGTAGAGGGGATGCATACTGAAGGGTTGAAAGAAGGTGAGAGCGAGCTATGGCAATTTTAGCTGGAGGGGTTAGGAAGGCTTTTATTCGGCATCAGCTGATTTTTGTAGGTACTCGGCAGGGAGTTGATCAGCAGAAAGTGTAGTGGGTTTTAATTTTTTGATCAAGGTACGGATAAGTGAAGTGGTGACTGGTTGGAAGCTGAACGCAAGTAGGTTTCTAGTGGTGGTACTTTCAGGACCAGGGGAGCTAGGAGGTAGTTGGCTAGCTAGTGGTTGAATTGTCTCAGTAAAGAATTGGTTAAAAGTGTCAAAAACATCTTCAGGGTTTTATCAATAGTAGCAGCAGGGATTGGGGTTGAAGTTTGTCCAGGATGTAGTAGATTATTTAAACCTGCCCAAAATTTCTGAGGGTTATTTTGATTTACTGCCTGTAAATTACAGTAGTATTGTTTTTTGTCTTGTAAAATTGATTTTTTTTAGTTTCGTTCCTTATTACCTGTATTTAATGTGATCTTGGGGGTCTTTAGAAGAATGCCATAAAGCCCATGCTTTGTTTCTAAGGGTAATTTTGAGTTTAGACTCTAGAAAGCCATGGTGCAGTTTTTGCCTTTGTTCTCTTTGAACAAACAGGTGCATGCAAATCAAGGATCTCAAGGAATTTGTTGTTAAAGTATGCTACTGCTTCCTCTAAGGGGAGGTGTTTTAGAATAGACCAATTACATGAGTTTAGTTCTTGTTGGAATTTGGCAGGGTCAAAGTTTTTATTGTTTCTAACCTTTCTGAGTAAGGGTTGTTGAGAATTAATGGCTTTGTGCTTAATTAGATATGTAAGAAGGTGATTGCTTAGGCCATCAGGGAGGGTACCAGAGGTATACAGTTGGGGTTGACTATTTATGAGTACCCAGTCAAGTATGCTTTCTTTTTGGTTGGGTTTACCTATCCTGGTAGGGGTGGATATGATTTGTGTAAATGCATGCAGGTTAATATGAGTGGTTGGGGATTCTGAGAAACAGGTGCCCCAGTCTATGTTAAAGTCTCCAAGTATTAGGGTTTCTTGGGGGTAGTGACATGATAGCCAGTGCAGGATATCTTCAAGTGTAGATATATTGTTACCTGGAGGAATGTACATATAGATGATATTAATGCATTTATTTTTATTAAGTTGCAATTTGGTGGCAAGAATCTCTGAGTTATTAATCTGAGGTGGTTGTATTACATCTATGGTGACATTCAACTCAGATTTATAGAGTACAGCTACCCCACCCCCTTCCTGGAAGCACAATCCAGCCTGTGTATGTTGTACCCAGGTGGTAACACTTCATTGTCTGTAGTATTAGATTTTAACCAGGTTTCAGATAAACAGAGAATCTCAGGGGAGTGGACATCCAGAAGTGCATGCAATTCATGTACCTTGTTATTAATGTTTCTAATATTGAGATGACAGGCTAGGAGATAGTTAGTTGGCCTATTAATTGTAGGTTTGTATCTTAGATTGCAAGTAGAGGGGGTATGTGTATCTGAAGTGGGTGGGCCAAGGTTGGGGTGAATATCACCACCAAGTATTAGGTTAAGTCTATACTTGGTGATGAACTTCAGGAATTTGTTTATTAGTTTGTGGTAGTGTTTGGATCTAGAGCTAATGTGCCTGGGGTTGAGATGTTGATAGACTGAACAAGATGTTGGATAGGACCTGGTACTGTAAGTATGGTTGAAGGTGGGAGGATTTACAGCTGGGGTGATAGTATGGCCTTTTGGGACCTGAAATCCCGAGAGAAACTGGTTTTCATACAAGGAAAGGAAGTATGGTGCGAACAAGAGGGGTAGTAAAGAGGAGTATATCATTATTTCTGATTCACCTAGTGAGTTAAGGAACTGTTTTACCTGGTGATGCAACACCAGAAGATAGAGTGGTGAGGTAACGGTACTGGAAGGGGGATGGGAGAATGCCAGATGAAAGCTAATAGGTGCTATTAAAATGTAGGTAGAAGAATGGGGGTGGGAGGAATTATCCCAGATGAAAGCAGATAGGATCTGGAAAGTGGGGGAGTGGCTATAGTACTTTAAATTTAGAGGTACCAGGGGCAGGAGGGAATTGAGGGCATGGAGGGGAGCAAAGAGAGCCCGAGCGTAGCGAGGGCAAACGTATCAGGGCTATTGCAGTTTACAAGGTTTCCTAAGGTGTCCTAAAGCTATAAGGTAAGTATTATAGCTCTTAATGTAAGAGTCAGTTTACTTAAGTTACAGGGGAAGGAGGCAAACACTCAAGTAGAAAAAAGAGCCCTATGGCTGACCAAAATGGTGACCTGCTTAATTACACAGCACTGTAGGTGAAAGCTTAACAAATGCTTTTTGTGTGCAACCTACTCTGCTTAAATTCTTAGAGAAACTGATTTTGTTATGGTGACCAATTGCAGTCCTGTAGACTCCATTTTGTAGGTAAAATGTAGAGTTCAAACTAAGTCACACCAGGTCATCCAAGGAGGGAAGAGAGAGGGAAATCCTAAGCACCTAGATTTGAAAACACACAACATGTTATACTGCATGACATCTGTACATTGTGTAGAAGACGTGTGACTGCAGCTATGAACAGTTGCCCATTATTGGCTTGTCACTGGGAACCCCGGACAGTGCCTGTCATACCACTGTTTCATGTGACATATGTCCAGTCAGGGATGCGATGGCAGTAACACATCCATATCACCATGTACTGGCTGCAGTCCTCACACTATGCTCCTGCTGTGCACAGATGTGTGTTCAGTGTGTAACACAGGAAACAAATGGTTCCACACAGTGACCACACCACAGATGGCCCTACAGATGGGGGTCCCTCATGAACAGAGCACTGTCATGTCTGTTTTAAAACATGCAGAATTACCATTACCACACACAACATGTTAAACAGGCAGTAGTCTCAATGCAGCATAGCTACATTTACATGCTGTAGTCATGTCTGGCACATCACCCTCCTGTCTTTAGGCTATTTCCCACTGTGTATGATGTTTGAGGAACATCCAGATATCATCTGTAATGCTGTTTCAAAACACCACATCCAGGTACCACTCACAGCGACTGTCATGGCCAAACACCAACATGATGTTCCTAGATACTGTACTGCGTTTATCATGCGAATGGCTATGGGAACATCATCACAGCTGTTCCACATGCAGTCAGCTAGAGGAGGACTGCAGTAGGTGCAGAGGCCATCACCTGATCATGTCTATCACTTACAATACACGTGCTGCTGCCGAGCAGGTGTACCCCTCCACATCCACCAGAGATTGTGTGGGAGGGACAGACAAAGTACATCAGAGAAGGGCTTGGAGACTAAGGGTGGCTTAATGGCTAAGATGGTTGCCTTACAAACACAAGGTGAAGTATTTGAGTCTCACAAGGGATAGTTGGCTAGGCTTAAAATGGCTCGTAAGGGCAGTTAGCTTAGTACTGAACTATGAACCTATGAAACCCTAAGCATCGTCTGCCACACGCCTACCAGTACAGGGGTCAAACCCCTGACTGACTAGTCATTACTATTACATGTGCATGCAGTTACTACATGTGCCACAAAGCTGACCTGTTGCTGTGCTGTAAGAACATATATGTGTGTTGGTGAGAGACATCTGCAACAAAGATATAGTAGACATACATTAGGTGTAGCACACATGGCTGTCCACGTGAACAGATGCCAATGTCACCAAAACCACACTCTCTAATGGACTCACATTGACACTCTTTGCAAGGGCTACAAATACACTCCCTAACTACTTAGTTTGCCACACTGCAGTAATGCACAGGACTACATGCAACACAGGGGATATCTGGAGGTTCTATGGGCTAGAGCATGTGAACGTGTTTGACATCTGTTGGTATGCCAATGAGGGTTATACTGGGAGTGACTGTGGTTGGGAGCATCATAACCCACATGCAGACACAAGGTGCCAGTACTGACATGCATGTATGCATTGCTTCATGGGTGTGTAGTGGTTGGCTGTGCAAGATGGCTGTACAAGGCTGGGTGAGGGGTAATCCTTGGCATCGCGCCACCCGACAATGGTGTGCAGTGTGATACAGGGGTGTAGTGTCTGCAATGTCCCACACAGATGGGTACTGCATGAAATGCCCTGACATCCTGGTTACCATTGTGTATGGCCATAGCTTTGCAATGCATGCCATGTCTGTGTTTGATAGTCCTTGATATGGACATTGCCTGGGATGAGCATGCCCCACAATACTGTACAGTGACATGTACAGATGTACCTGATTTGGCAGGCACATGTTGTGTACACAGACTGTTATCCTCCGATATGCCAATACTGGCCTGGTGTGGTGAAACCTGCTTATAGTCAGCAGGTCGACCCTGCACCTGAATTGATATCAGGGTACAGGTATTCCCTGGTGTCAGTGGCATCGGCCCATACAGGGCACATGTGTACAGCATTGTATGGCATCTGTGGATCACATTTGATGGCACAACATATGTTGCAGGCATCCAGTGGGGAACATAGTGAAGGCACATTGTCTGCAATTATGTACATATTGTAACGCTGTACAGGGTGCCATGCCCTCTGCAACCCACTGCAATCACACCATGCCTAGTATCTGTCATCAATGTGCATGGTACTAGCAACATAGTGGGATATCCTAGGCAAGTGTGTTTGTGTATGACACATGGCTTCAGGACATATACCAGGTACTAGTAGGGTTGCATACTTTGTTCACCATGACTTTTGCCAGATGTAGGGGTATGGCTTGCCAACACAGTCCCATGGCTGACTGACATCTGTACTCCTCGTGAGGTGGCCATTGTGTCGTAAGTTAGACACCATATAGGAAAACTACAAAATCCGCTCCCCAGCATGTCCAGTGGTTAAACACTCACAGACACCTCCACACAGGCTCTGATAGCCAAACGCACACACTTGACATGTCCTGGATTCGAACACCTACCTAAAGTATCACACTGCAGTAATACACATTTAGGGCATGCACTAAGGCGAATACTGGGTTACAGCACTCCTAGAGGTGTATTCCTAGGTGGGTGACATCAGCAGGATTGACAAAGGTGGTCATGTGATTTGTACAGAGAGTGCATACTCTACAAAGCATTGTACTTGTCTCACACAGATAGAGACACACACACACAGTTGGCAAGTCTGGGATTTGAACACCGACCTAACTACTTTATCACACTACAGCATTACGCAGTTACAGAACTCGCTACCAAGATTACTGGGACACAGCACTCCCAGAGGTGTATTTCTAGGTGGGTGACATCATCAGCCTTGCGTGTGAGTAGTCTAAAAACATTTTTCTGTCCCCTGGCAGATGGAGACACACACACACACACACACACACACACACACACACACACACACACACACACACAGTTGGCAAGTCTGGGATTAGAACACTGACTTAACTACTTTATCACACTACAGCATTATGCAGTTACAGAATGCGCTACCGAGATTACTGGGTCACAGCACTCCCAGAGGTGTATTTCTAGGTGGGTGACATCATCAGCCTTGCCAAAGTTGGGTATAGGAATTATATGGTGTGTGAGTAGTCTAAAAGCATTGTTCTGTCCTCAGTCAGAAGGAGACACACACACACATGCCAGTGGTGGGATCAGAACACCTGCCTATCTACAGATCACTATTACAGTACTACATAGTTACGAGTCGCACCACAGAGACTACACATTTCAAGGCTGTTATTATGACCTTCTAGGAATGCGGACATCAACAGGGATGCTAGCAGTTAAGATGTACATACCTGTGAACCTGTGTGTTTAACTTGAGTATGCCCATCTGTGGAATGGACAGCTACTGTCACTATACAGGGTTACAGTGGCCATGCCCATACACATAGAGGCACATAACCGACACAAGGTGTCACTGGGCATGCTCACACACTTAGTATCACAGGGCTGTTTGGAATGCACTATGTCTCCAACTACACAAGGTTATACTGGGCATGCTCATACACTTAGTAGCACAGGGCTGTTTGGGATGCACTCTGATTCTAAACATGGAAGGCCACAGTAGCCATGCTATTACAGTTAAATGTACAGAACACATTGTAATGAATTTCGGTGTTAGTAGTTGTCATTGTTAGCAGGGACGCTGCACTACATATATCTGACACCGGTCATCTACACAATGTCTGCTGCTGTCCGTCACCTTAGATGTACCATTCTTTACCAAGCACAATACTACCACTCACAGTGATGTCATGCTAGGAGTGGCAACTGCTTGACCAACACAATGAGCCAATGTCCTGCTGTAATTACGAGGTTGTCCAGTGTTTGTCATTCTGGGATGACATGACTGAAAGAAGACAGGCCTTTGTCACAGATCACATGCATCCACGATTCAAGGGAGTGGGGATAATACCTAGGTAGCATTCACCCATATAGTGCCATTCCAAGGCAAATGTCCTAAACACAGGATAACACCCTGACAGCTAGAGGACAACTGCATTGTATGCTTATGCTAACCAGTGCTAGATGTGTAGCGTTTGTAATCACAGCTGCTCACTGTAGATCCAATAATGGGGAATACTGACATCTGTGCAGTGAGGAACACCTGGCTGAAGGCACTGTAGTGCACAATAGCACTGCCACCATATACCTCAGAACCAGACATGTGGGCCATAACACAGGTACAGACTGCTCCAGGTGGTGGAGTCTCCACATACATAAAGGCCACTCACATGTACTGAACAGTACTCCCACAAAAGGCATCACAGATGAGTCAGGTGCAGGTCACAGTGTCAAAAGCTGCATTCTAGGATGTAACCCTCAGACACCACCATGCCCTCGGACCACCAGCACAGGTCCATACATGTAGTATGACATATAATAGTACAATGCCATGTGACCTTTGACCAGTGGTCTGTACCTAGCTCTACATCAATTGTGCAGAGTACCCATGTACTGACACAGTTGCATCATGTGTTATGCAATGCAGTGATACCACTGTTTATAACCAGGTCAGCTGTACACATACCAGGGTCCCTTGGTTATTTACAGCATTAACAGATGACTGTTGCTGTACACCAGTAAACACCCTCATGTTTGGATATGACTTACATGTACCTGCCCTGGATATGTACATGCCACACACATACAACACATATGTAAATAGCATAGCGGTTGTTGTCCTTTGTGCAGACAGGTGGCTACAGCCATTACACACATGCACATGGAAGGTAGGTCCATAGCTGCTGAATGCTAACAGTACATAAGATGTGATATCAATGTTGACAGAGGTAACATTCCCTCTGTACTGGTCACCCATGACACCTATCATATCATACAACATTCCATGTGTCATGTATGTCATTACACATGTCCACCAAATGCAATGCCTACAAACATGCCCAAATGACATGAATGTAGGACCTACACACATGTACATGTAGTGGTGTGCATTCAGATACCATGCGTGTGCAGTTGCTGATGTTTGCAGGTGACATGTGTCTTAGTACATCATGCAGTTGCAATGCAGCCTCAACATTGCCAACTGTATATGGTGATATGCTGAAAGTACGGTAAGCTGTACATCAGGTATGAACAGATGTGTGGACATAGCCAAGTGGTGGGGCATCTTTGCAGAGGGATGTTTGCTGAGGACAGCTCACAGGTGTGTCACAACCATTCCTACAATAACCTGTGTAACTGCTAAGCTATGGTTTTGTTAATTGAAGGGGAACACACACAACTTAAATCACTTGACACCTGTAACAGTTAAGACCTCCCGTGTGCATATATTGTGCATATATCAGCCCGGTAGCCAAAGGAAGCATCAGTACACTTTGTAGCACGTGCAATACTGCTGTAAGTCTGTTATACGTTTCATGAGATAGGCAGGTGTTTGATTCACAGTACTGGCATGTGTGGTTATGTGTGTGTGTCCATATATGTCACTTATGGTGGGGAATGCATCTCAGTTGTTACTCACTCTCCTGTACACTGTTGTAGACATCTGTACAGACTGCAATATAGAAAGCAGGACATAGGCAGGGGTGTGTATCTCACACATGTCAGGTATCTTTATGTGTGTGACATAGGAGTATTCAGTAGTGAATGCCACAGTGTGTGTGTGTGTGTGTGTGTGTGTGTGTGTGTGTGTGTGTGTGTGTGTGTGTGTGTGTGTGTGTGTGTGTGCACGTGTGTGCATGTGTGTGCGTGTGTGTGTGTATGTATGTATGTCTGTCTGGTCCCTGGAGTGAGGATGCATGTTGCCATAGTGAACTGATAAGACCCCTCCCCCCATCCAGGTAATGCAATCTAGTATCCCTGTTGATGTCCTCGATCTTAGACCATTCTGACTACCTGTACATCTGTAATCTCTGTGGCACATCATGTAAGTGCACAGTACTTTAATGATGATTTGCACATAGGCAGGGGTCCTCACCTCAACACTAGCAACTGTGTGTGTGTGTGTGTGTGTGTGTGTGTGTGTGTGTGTGTGTGTGTGTGTGTGTGTGTGTGTGTCTGTGTTACTGAGTCAGTGATTCCTTGAGTGCGTGAGTGTGTTACTGTGCCTCTGAATACATGTGTTTGAATACCTGAGTGTGTGGGTGTATTTGTGTGTTTGCATCATGTCATAGGAACGTGTATTACTGCTTCCCAATGAGGCAACACGCTTTCCACTGGCCTCTACCCTTATCATCAGCTAGACCGCTCTCTTACCTCCACACTCCATGTAACTGTACTCGTGATGTCAACCAGTATGGATGTTACATCGCTTGCCACAGTAGCTTAATACACAGCTATCATGCTCTTGGATCAGTAGATCAGTAGACGTGTTTGGAACGTGGGACTTTCTAACTGTGATGTGGAAGCTACAAAGTGCACGCTGGTATTTTCATACATACCTGTGAGTAGTCCACATTTACATATGGGACACTAACTGCAAACACTGACATCCACCGGCACATGCAATTAGACCTGAAGGAGGAAGGCAGAACATGAAGACCAACATGCAGTTACTGTTGTTACACATGACACATACTGTTAACAGTACAAAATGCATTCTAAACCTGTAGTACATGGTATGTCTGCTGCCTGTCAACAGTACACAACAATTGTAATCTTCAATTATCTTCCTAGTCTGTTCACCCTGTGCATCAGACCATATGAGCATGTCCCTCCACTGATGGTGTGGATGACAGGGATGCAGCACAAGCATCATCATATGCATAGGGTGATAATGTTTGCCAGAGTCCTAGGCTGCACCATTGGATGACATCATGTGTGTGGGTTAGGGCCTTTGATCTCATTGGGCATGTGTGGATGTTACGCATGTGTGTGTTGTGGTGCCCTACATATGTTTCCGGTGTGTGCATGTATGTATGCACACAGTTCTGGCATGTGTCTGGCCTACACAGGGGTATTAGTGACAGCTGCGGACTGTACAGGCTAGGTGTTACAGTTCACAGTGTCCAGCCACGGCCACTTGACCTGTGCCTTCCAGGGGTTGCACAGGTACTACCAGGCAGAGATGCAGATTGGGTACTGTCTGATGACACATGTCCACTGGAATGGTGTCCCTGTTGGGACCATCCAGGGCCACGTGCACATGGTCTGCTGTGTCCTGGTGTGGACAGCACAGCACCAGCTGCACTGCTGCTGCTACCGCCACTATGGGAGTGGGCATGTGAGGTAGCTCGTTCACGTAGACCTGCAACAGGTGATGTAGCTGGCCTACGTCAACATGCCCAATGCCTCACTCCTACCAGATGTTCCAGCAGAGACATCTCACGCTCGCAGATTGACATGCCACAGCCAAGGACTCCAACCATGTCATCCAATCGTCTATCCAAAACTTCAGCAAGCTGCTGTTGAGAATTTGCCATTGCCTGGATGTTGTTGTTTAAAGAATGGACAGCAGCCCTCTGAAGCCTCTGACCTTCTCTGTTGTGCCATTCAGCACGTGCCTCCATTACAGCCTGAAACATGCATCTGGTGACACCAGCAGCTGTGCACGATCTTGCAGGGGCAGGTTGGCCAGAGGTCCTCCTATGAGCAGCACTGGCCACATGCCTGTGTGGGGCATCACCAGTCAGTTGTCCGACACCATGGTGTGCAGGCACACTTTCCATAGCCTCTACACTTTCCTGTTCCAAGCTACCACATGCCAACTGTCCTTCCTCTATGGCCACAGGTGATGGGGTATGTGTTGGAATGGGAACTGTGTGTGGGGATGAGGGGGATATAGGTGGAATGGCAAGCAATGGCACAGATTCAGCCCCTGACAACCCTGCCTGTGCCTCAATCATACATTCATCATCACTGCTAGAGTATGTGGGGACACTAACATCAGATGGACCACAGGAGGGGAGCACACCTACATCAACACCTGTGAGGGACAGACAAGAACTGTACATTACAATCTATACAATAGACACACACACACACACACACACACACACACACACACGCACACACACACACACACACACACACACACACACACACACACACACGCTGTGGCACCCAACATACATGTGATATGACAGAAGGCATGCAACATGCAGGTGATACTGCAGATATCATGCAGCTCAGAAAATAATAGTGGTAGTTATCATACATCCCTGGATTGCACACAGCAGCATGCATGTGTCATAGCAGAAGGCATGCACATTACGCAATTATAGTAATAGTTAGCATACATCCCTGTGTTACACCATGTAGACCAGCACAGGTTAACAGTACACCTGCCTGATATGTGGCACATGACCTTGACAATCACATGTAGTATGACATGTGATCTGCTGACATGTGCAATGACATGCATACATGTTTAACACAATGGTGTCCTGTCATATATACAGTGGAGTAATGGTGTCCCAATGCAGGGATGTGTTATACTAACATGGACCTTCCACTGACGCAGTGTTGTCTGCCCGCCCTACAGATATACTGCACATTTAGCTGATGTGCATGGCCATTGCAGGGAATCATGTGGCTTTTCTATTGCTATACAGTGTGAGTTACAGACACAGTTCATAGCCATGACTGTGTTCAGATACAATACATATATACTGTGGAATGTGGCCCATGTCACTGAGGTGTATACACACTAAACCATAATGTGGAATGTGTGACACAGATCATTGAAGGGTATACAGATGACACCCCTGCACATCTGCAACCATATTGCTGCTGCCTGGCAACTATGGCCAGACATGGCAAACTCGTTGGTACACCATGTCCCACATGACATCTGTGTGCCACACACACACACACACACACACACACACACACACACACACACACACATATGAAGAGCAAGGATGACAGTGATGTCTGACACTAGCAATGGGAATGTACTGTATCTGTGGTCTGATGTGGTTGGGTATGTATGTGGATACTGTACAGGTGACTGCTGTCATGTTATGACACACTCAAGATGTTCAACACATCTTATGTGGTGGACTAATGTCACGCATACACAAGATGTGCACAGGTCTGTAGGATGTCTAGTGTTCCACATCTGTAATATAACCATTACTCAAAGGCCATAGCTGGACCATGTGGAGCCAATGTACAACAGGGTGTACACACATGCACATCATGTCTACTGTGTGTGTTGCTTCATGTCTCTGGCCATCCTCCATGGCCACGTGTGAACATGTGTTGGCCAAATGGTTGTGACGGGTATCTATTTCACATGTCTGTGTTGTCCCATATGACATACACCCATAGATGTCATATGCTTCACTGACGACAGGGTTATGCAGACAAAGGGTGGTATGTTTGGTATGTGGGATATGTTTTTCAGGATAGTCAGGCAGTGTTGCAGCCAGCCCACTAGTTGTCATGGACATGTCAGATAGCACATAACATTGTGTGACATTCATAGCAGGGGTATAATCCACACCGGTGAATCCTGTGTGCTGGCCATACTCCAGCTTACTGTGTAGTACTGTTTGTATTCCCCACATGTGTAGTTCTGATCTGTAGTACATGTCCCTACAGTGAACAACACCTCCACAGCTGTCCACACATCTGGCAATGACAGTTTGTGAGGTTTCATGCCGGTGTTTCACATAGTTTGGAAGTATTGCACATGGGTAGCCATTGTGATGCATTGCAGGTCCGACCTGTATATTGTGACAGGACAATACATTATGTGTACATCTTGTAAATGGCCACATGGCAGATAGATCTATGCATTAACATGCCTGATAAATAATAACAGTCTCACCTGCAATGGGCTGCTGTCACAGCAGAACGCCAGAGGTACCTAAATAGGTGTGACACAGCAGTATGATCATTATCCATGCCTGTATGATAGCTACAGGGTGCAATGTGCATGTTAACACATATGCCAGTACAATAAACTATACTATGGAGTATGCACATGTGTGCATACACAGAGTAGCATACTATAGTATGCGCATGTGTGTATACATGCCTTGCATATGATGTTACATTACATATTGTACAGTGACACATGTAACTATATTAAATACAGTTGTTATATGTGCAGTAGTGACTTACCAGGCAACTCCAGGCAAGGTGGTTGAGAGACACTCACCTCCACGATATCAGCTAAGGCTTGTGGATGTTGTTCTGCAGGTGTCCCCAGGTTGGCCAGTAGCTCCTCGGTATGTGTGAGTGGGGGCTGGGTTGGTGGCCCACCACCTGTTGCACCTTGTTTCCTGGCAATTGCATTTGCACGCTATTTTGCCCATCTAATTAGGTCTGTACAGTGTCTGCACACCTGCTGGTATGTGTGGTTGTGGCCACCCACATCATTAACCCTCCTGCGAAGTTCCTGCCACAGGGCATCCCACTGCTGTGCATCTTGTGGCACATGGCTGAACAGTACATGATGATTATCAAGTAGGTATGGGATGAGGACCTCATCCTGCAAGCAGGTATAAGGTGGCAGCCTTGCTCACGGCATACCTGGAAGACATAATGATGGAGACAGGTCACAGTAACTCACAGAGACATACAGAGGTACAACTGAACATACATGTGTATCACATTTATTATGATTAAATAGTTGTCTTTGCAAATCTACATGACACGACATCACTGACATGTTTGTGTCACACACATTTGACACTCAGTGTTGATTGGATATTATCACCATATATGTGTGTGTCACCTGATGACATTGCTCATACTCCATGTGGATGCTGTCTTGATGTGGGTATGTCTGTTTGCCTGTACTGGTGTTCCTACCTATCAGCACATGCCTGGATGTGTCCACATTAATGCAGTCGACCTTGATGCTGTGTATATGTCACATATAAAGACTTACACTGCCTTAACGGACATGACCTGTGCCCCTGCAGACTTGCTCACAGAAGGTTTTACATGTATGTCTTTTGCCATATACATCTACATGGCACTGTACAGCATTTCAACATCCTGACATGTATCACCTCTGTTGCACATGTGATACACATGGGACACTGGCTAGCATGATGGTATTTGCAGGGTTGGATATCAACTATAGCATGTACTGTCAAAGTCAACCAGTAGGCTATATGCCCTGGGCCATGTATGAGCCTAGGATGAAAGGTTACCTAGCTGTAGCCGACAGGCGGGTTTCTGGGACCAGGTCAAGCAGTGCCACATAACTGATCCACAGGGTTAATGATATATTTACCATGCGGTCATCACACCATGTCTGAAAGAGGGGCAATGTGCAGCTTTGCTGGACAGGAATGCATAGTATGGCAGGAGTATGTAAAGTGTATGGGACAAGGATTTGTCCAGCATGTGGTGATCCTTGTACTAGGAAGGTGGATGTCCATGAAGTATGTGTTTAAGATCAGGATGTGTGAAGGTGGATGTCCATGAAGTATGTGTTTGAGATCAGGATGTGTACGTGTAGCATGTCCAACATCACTGGGTTGGACATAGCTTTATTCAGGGTAGGCATCATGCTGCATAGTGGAGATGGGGATTGGGAAGGCTGGTGTAGGCCATCTGAACATGGCCAATACCCCTTAAAGGAAATATGTGATCTGATATGGGTCACTTGAGTGTTGGGTATGGCTGAACAATGGTCTCTATATATTCATGGATGGCACCCTGTCATGAATAGGGTTGCCACTTATGACTACCTGACAGGTGTGGCGACGTAACTATCACAGAAAAGACAACTGTCCTGCTGCATCCCTTACACACAGTGTCCATTATGTTGGCCGCTGCCTAGGTGGTAGTTCATGGGTACAGGGTTATTAACATAGGGGTGACAATGCAATATGTAGCTGTCAGATTGTGGCCATATGTCACACACCTTACTCACAAAGCCCCTTCCGTATGTTGACTGCAACACTCATTGAGTCAGCTATTGCTCCTAGGTCATAGTCATTCACATACTTCAATAGGCAGACGCCTTCTGTGTTAGTCTGTGTGGTATAGACTGCAGTGAGGGGGAGTACAATGAATTACCCTGTCTTACTGTAGCCGGCACTGGTGTGATATGCATGTATTATTCAGACACATTCTGTAGTGTTGGTTCTGCCAGCAGTCCAGTTGCAAAACACTCCTGTGACATAGGAATGTACATCTAGTATATTGAGTGTAGCTGAAACACAGTATGAGTGATGATGTCCTATGACCTGGCAAGGTTATGCTATGCTGTGTGACATCAACCTTACTGTCATCTACATCTGTACTGCTGACATCAAATAAGTTGATCAAGGTTCATGGCCTTTCAGACCAGACTCAGCAGGGTAGTAGTGCAGTAAATCCCATTATCAGTGGTGTCTCCCCTTTGTGGGTTGTGATAACTGTTGGTGTGCACCATTCAGTGTGCACACAGCCTGACATGAATCTATGTTTTACATGATGTTTATGTGGAGAGCAAATTGTTTTGCCATATGTGTATGATACAACCTGGGATGTGGACAGGTCCCATACAGCCTGAGTGCAGCTTGTACCTGCATAGTTGTAGTTACAGGGGCTCTGTAGTGTACATGGATATATGAATGTGTACCTGTTGGGGCAGGGGCAGTGTGTTTATGTTATCCAAGACCCTATCTGGATGAACAGGTGCTATTTCCATAGGTGCAGTGAATCTCATGCCATAATGCTGTGAAGCACAGCAGGTCTTCCTGTTGTCATTATGTTTCATGACACAGCTATGGAATCCTCTGTGGTTGGCCTCATAATATGTGGATGATTGGTTTCACAGTAGGTTTGTGTGGCATTATATGGTATATCTGCATCTTACAGAGGCTGACCATAGGTCATCTTCCACTCATGTGTGTTGATCTTGCAACAGTTACTACCTTCTGTGGTACAGTTTAAGGCAGGGTACCACCAGTCTGCCTTCATGTTTTGTTTGGTTGAATCCTGTTCCTGTTTCACTGGCACAATCACTGCACATATGTGAGTGTTTAAAGTGCATTTGTGTAGGACTCAGCATTTGCACATGCATTGTACATCTGCATGGGTGCCATGGCAGTCACCACTTTGCTCTTAAGGAGCATAAAATTGGCTTTGAAGACTGACCATGTGTGGCATACTGTTAGCCCTGTTGGTGTGACTATGGTGATCCAGGTCATTGCTGTTGCTAACATTCAACATGCATTGAGCACAGGTGTTGGTACATGATGAGTCTTCCCAGTTCGTAATAGGATAGCTGAGTGGCCATGATTATGGTTTCCTGTCTCAAAACTGGTATTCCCCATTACAGCACAATGAAAGTTGGGAATTCTGAGGCATGGTGGATGATCTGTCACAAAGTGTATTTTGGATTAAACATTGGCACAAAAGTAGTTGCTCAGCATAATGCATCTTACTTTGTGCAAGTGCAACTAGCGTGGGTGTGTACATATCCCTCAGGAAGTTGGACACACCTGTGGGCCATGTGTTCCAATAAAGGGTGATGGCCATGAGGTGAGGTATGTGTTATAAAATTGCCATGCAGGGGTGCTCTCCAGAGCATTGAACCATAACTATCACTTCACAGATATGTTCCCTATGTTTCAGATTGCTGTAAGTGAGTCCATATTGAGTACCTGATTTGTATCATTGAGTATCAAGACCTGCAGTTTATTTCTTGGCTGTCCCTGTTGCACCAGTGGACTTTCATTTGAACTTGGCATGATGAGGGCACTATAGGGGAAGCACAGGATGTTGCCAGTATCCAGATTCTCAGGGGTGACAGGTGCAGGCCCTGTCTGGCAAAGCATTATGGTCTGTCAACCATGTTATCCCAGGCAGAGAGATGCTGGATACGTTTTGAATTACACCAGTACATTACACGATTGTAGAATACAATCCTTGTCCCTGTACTGCTGCATCATTCTGGCCAATGGCAGAATGCTACCCAGGACTTGGGACATACCTGCATGGGCTACAAGACCTGATGGTTCCTACATGTGTTTCCATTCAGTCAAGGCTACTGCTTCACAGGTCCTGCACTACAACATAGAATATGCCAGAGACATGTGTATAGTTCAAAAGGTGGTCTGAGTGTATGGGTATGTTATGCTTGAATTCAAGTCAGAGATCACTCTTTGGAATTATAAGTCCTGAGGGGTTTACATTTGTGGATATTCCCTGCTGGTACTTAAGAAGGTTATGTGATGCACAGTGAACTTATTGAATTATATGTATGATTCCTTATATCTATATATCTATATTATATTATATATTTTTTAAATATTTTTTATACATAGAGTTGTTTAACATATTCATATTTGAGGGATTGCTTTTATACTTTTTATAAAATAATTATGCTTTTTCATGTAGGATTTTCAGATCCATTACATGGTTTCTTTAGGTTTAGATTATTTAATTGTTCAATTAATTTAGTTAATTGAGTAGATAATTAAGAACTCATTAGATTATGGTTTTCCATAGAGTATTTAAGGCAATATGTATTGTGGTTTGTTATCTGATGAAGTCCTTGTATTGGGATGAGAATGGGGTGGGGAAGTTAAGCATTAATAAAGTGTATTATTTTTATAGCTACAGTCATTTGGGTCTAATTTTGGCTTTTATTTATTGCCGTGCTAGAATTTGTGTGTGTTTTTTTTGGTGTGATGTTCTCTAGCACTTATTTTACTCCACTGTGTATAAATTAATAATAGTCTTATGAATGTTGAAGGGGTGCATAAAGTAAAAAGAAATTTGATCCTTGAACTTATGGAGATGGTTTTGAACAACAATTTCCTTTACTTTGAGGGTGAGTACTTTTGACAAGTCCCAGGGGTTGCTAAGGGAGCAAAATGCACTCTCATTTAAGCAAATTTAGTTCTTGACAAAGGGAGAAACAGTTTGTTTTCACTTCCCCTTTTATGGAAGATATTATTTTATTTATATGGGTATGTGGCCAATCATGGCAGAGAGGTAATTGACAGTATGCTTGCCCTCATATAGCTTGGTGTGTAACATAGTGTTAGAGTTTGCATTCACAAATGCGTACTGTTGGCCATGTTTCTGGCCACGTGTTCTGAGGAGTGACACAATTATGCAAATTATGTCATACAGTCTTTGTATCCTGTTGTCTGTCTATTCCAACTTGGGAGGCCTCTTTATTGGCCAGAAACTTAGAGGCCTCTGTGGATGTGTGTGAATTCTGGTGGCATGTGTGTGTGTCCTTACTGTGTTCTGGTAAGGGTATGTGTTGGTTGTGATGATGGGTTGCATATGTTAACCTACACCTCTTGACTGTCTAGTCCAGTCATGGGTGTAGAATGGACTGCCTCCGAGCTCACCCGTGTAGCTGCATCCCAGACAATGTGTGGGGTATTGTGTTAGGCAGGTTTGGCAGTGTACATGTCTTAGAGATTGCATCCCCCCAGGATGGCCACATACACAAAGCTAACATTAGTAAACACCGCTGACTAGTGGACATTCAGTACTACAAGGACCATGTACTGTATTTAGTTTACTTACTGCTTATGCAGCTGTTTTAGACAGTGATGCTCACAAGTACATATTTGTGTTATGGACGTGGCAACACTAGCTATTACAGGAGCATGGTAACTACCTTTAGTAGTAGTCCCCCTCTGAGGGCCACATCACATCCTGATAGTTGAGTACAGATGATGCACATGTCAACAGGGCTGTATCCTTGTCTGGGTATATGCTCACATACCCACCAGAACCATGAGCTCTGTTGGCCACAGACACCCACTCCCCACACAGAGTCAGATATCAATAGACTCTGCTGCCAATATCGACATGATCAGGATATGATCAGATAGTGTAAGCCATCACCTATGAAGCAGCTATTACACATGGGCAGCGGTTTCCTATATCTTGCACTCCTACAGCAGATATCACACTAGAGTTAAGGATGATATGCACCCTGTTTCATTACCAGTACTGTCCACATATTTCCAAGCAGCTGTTAGTCTGCCAATGAGAGGTTAGGCTACACAAACCTAAATGTTCAACCAGTGTGTCTCTACTGTCAATATCCACTCTATGTAGGTGTGCACATAGCCACTTGGTACAGCCCTGTAACAAGGGTCAGTACACATTTGCAGAACATGCACTCATGCACAGCTGTCATTGCTTGCAAACAATACTAGAGGGGTGGATATTAGGCAATGTGGACCTTTATGCAAGGCTCAAAAGACAAACCCACCATCGTATATAGCACAAGTAACCATAAACTGAGGGTAATGCTACTCAAAGCCAGAAGTCTGGACCTCACATTGCATGTACTTGAGGCACTCCTCTGTATGGAGAACAATTATATCTGTGCAGTAACAGGAACCTGGTTTAAGGCTCCAGAGAGCACCTCAGCATTACCAGGCTATAACTCATACCATACCTTTTGGCCACAGAACCCAGACCGAAACACAAATGATGGGGGTGTATCCATATTCATCAAGGAAACTCACACCTCCAGGTTATTGGTGCAGCACAATGCATCACAGATCATCCAAATGCAACTAACAATGTCCAAAACTGCATTCCAAATTGTAGCTACAGATTGTCCACCATGACCCAGGACCCACAATCTGCATTTCTGGAGACACTGGGACATATGAAGGTTCTACCAAACACCCTAATACTGGGTGATTTCAACTACCCAAACATTAACTGGGAGAAATAATCAAGTACTAACTCCCTTGCCCAGTGCTTCCACAAATGTATACACTCAAATGTCCTGGATCAACTGGTCAACACCCCCACCAGAGGGAACAACATATTGGACCTGGTCATCACCAATATCGGTGACCAGTGTTCCACACCTGACGTCAACCCCTCACTGGCTAGATCAGACCATGGGCTAGTCACTCTGGATATTCACATTCCACCCACAACCCCAAATAAGGAAACCAACATGAAAGGATGCTGAAATCTATACAAAGGCACTCTGTGATCATCTGCAGGAATGCATGGATCATGCTATCCCAAGACAAACCAAGACTCACTCCTCCAAGAAAAGGAAACCAGTCTGGTGGACCCCTGACATAAACAGGCTCTACGATAGAAGGAGGATAGTAGTACAGATAAAAGCAAAATCCCTAGAAGGAAAGACATTCCTGATCAGTATCAGCAAGACACTACAGTCCCTCTTCCAAGGCTAGCTTTGAAAGAGATAATTCCAAGGACTCTAATGATGACCACAAAGGGTTATTTAGCTATGTCAAGAACCTAAGTGGATCCTCTCAGATCTGCTCTGAGTTGGTGCAGACTGGCAGACAATACACTGAACTGACTGATATTGCCAACATTTCGGCAGACAGGTTCAGTGCAAACTTTACACCCCTCTCACCCCCGAAAGGGCCCATAACCATACCAGAAGAATGTATGACCCCAGCAATCACTGACACACAGGTTAAAACAGCCCTATCCAAAGCCAAGAACACAGCCTCAATGGGACCAGATGGTGTCCCGGGCTGTGTCTTACAAGAGCTCCAAAATGAGCTAACCCCTCACCTAAACACACTGTTCAAACACAGCCTCTTTACAGGCTATGTACCCACAGAGTGGTGCACAGCAGCATTTATCACACTCCACAAAGGTGGTGCCACAACGGACCCCGGGAACTATTGCCCTATAAGCCTGACTAGCCTGGTCTGCAAAACTATGGAGCACATCATTATGGATCTCATTCACAGAGACATTGGGTACCTCCAAACCTTTGACCCCACCCAGTTTGGCTTTGTTAAGGGCAGACCATGCCTCCTATACCTGGTGGATTTCTTTGAGACAGTTACCAAGGCATTAGATGAGGGTAAGGAGGTCCACACAGCCTACCTTGACCTCGCAAAGGCTTTCAACACCATTCCCCATTCTGGTATTATAGACATACCCATCAACCTGAACATTAACCCCTACGTCACGAGATGGTTTGCAAAGTGGCTCACAGACAGAACCCACAAAGTGAGAGTTGCAGACCCTAGTCCGACTGTAAACCAGTTACAAGTGGTGTCCCCCAGGGCTCAGTCCTAGGATCCCTCATGTTTGGTATATACTTCTCTGAGGTACAGGCAAGCACAAGAGAACTTTGGCTGAAAAGGTTTGCAGACGACTGCAAACTAGGGGCCATAATTGATCCCCCAGCTGATACAGACACCCTCCAGAAGGGTGTCACTGAGACGGATACCTGGTGTCAATATCATGGCCTCAAGCTGAATGCCAAAAAGTGCATAGTCATCCCCTTTGGAAAAAACTAATTACCCATGGACTACCACATAGGTGGTAGTCCCCTACATACAGAAAAAGTAATAAGGGATCTGGGAACCCAACTAGATAGCAATCTCTCCTTTGATAACCATATTGCCAAGGTGGTTAGAATATCCTTCTACGTGGCCCCCCTAATCTCAAATGGCTTTGCATCCAGAACAAATGAGGTCATTGTGCCTCTCTACTCATCACTTATTAGATCCATTAAAGAATACAACACCCCATTTGGGTGTACCTTACAAGACAACTGTAACAGCTTGAAAGACCACAAAAGTACCACACCAAGAGGATTACTGACCTCAAACAGATGACCTATGCAGCCCAACTAAAGAAACTCCAGCTGTACTCGGTTGCATACCGCATACTCAGAGGTGATCTCTGCTTGACATACAAGGACCATGTCCAACCCAGTATTGATGGATATGCTCCACCTAAACAAAATCCCTGAGAGCCACATGCTTTAGGGATATAAACCTAACCACAATGATAACTAGGACATGCTGGAGGGATAGATTCCTGACCCAGAGACTACCCATGCTTTGGAACATGATTCCAATGTACATCAGGCAGGGCCCCTCACTAGCACTCTTCAAGAGAAACCTTGACGGGTGGATGGGAGACAGACATGTACCCTGGGGATCACTGCAGTGGCTCTGCTGGACAGAGGTGCAGGGAAATAATGGCTCTGCTATTCAGAGGCACAGGGAACTAACCTAAGGGGATGGCAGAAGCCAACACACTTTATCTAGGCTTATAAATGCCCTTGGGCAAACAGCCTAGTACCTACCTATGAACCTATGAACCTATTACATGTCTTATGTGCATGGATAGTTAACTAGCTCTTCCATTGTACTTTGCTATCATGCTGATAAACTGTCAGATGACTACAAGTCATATGTTTCCTGTTACTGTGAATTGTAAATGCCAATAGACATAACTAATGTTTGCCTAACATAACAGTAATACTATGTAAAATGTAATACATATCTGCCTACAATACTGTACATTACACAGTTATTGGCACAATATCCCACAATGCAAATCATAATTGCACAGTAGGCTCACCTTCGACATGTTATTCTCAGTAATACACCCATACATATGCCTACTGTTACAATATATCAACATATACTATCCCCTGTTATAGCATGTACTTGTTGGACCAACCCTGCCACTGACAGTGGCTGGAGAGGAATTGTTTGGTTCAAAGCCCTTATATAGCATCCCTTGAGGTGTATGAGATGTTTGCCTTGTGACCTACAGCAGTACACACATAAATACTACAAGCATTACTATGCTCAACAATACATCACTACAAGATAACTCTTTCCACTATATGCATTGCGTACACTTTTATTATTACAGAACAGGTACTACATACACAGACATACTGAGTGTTCTACATACCTTATTAGTAACTCGAGGTGTTGTTGACTGTTATTTCAATCTTTTTCAGTTTGTGTTTCAATCTTCTTTGTAATGTTCTGCTGGTATATACAGATGGTTTGAATGTGTGACAAGCCATCCTTTTATAGTTAGATATCAGTAACATGTGCTATCCTGACCACCAATTGGTGTTCCAAAGTAATTAATTACATGCACATCAGCTGTGCAGCTACTCCATTAGCCAATACCATGGCAACAGTGGTGTATAACTGAGTACTCCACTTGGGCGCTGTCCTTTTGCCTTACTTTCTAGGAAAACAGCCTGGATGTATTGTTTGTGATAAATTGCAACAGCTATATGGAGACACACAGAGATATATTAGCTTCATGACTCCCGTGGATTGTGTGTAATGCCTAGAAGATGTTGTTCTACATGTGAGTACAGCTGTTATATTTCAGAACATTGCTACTTATGCAGGGTTTGTTTGTACCTGATACTTCTGCAGATGTTTCATTCTGGCAAGGATGTTTGAGCAGCTCAAGGCTGTATGGCTATGCATATAATGTTAAGTGGTTTACAGTGTGCTCACCAGACATCTTTGGTTTGTTGTAAATGTGTATCATACTGTGCTGATAATCAGTAATTGGTAACACTTCCCGGTGTACACACAACCCTCTGAAACAGGATTAGTGCAAACAAACCCTGTAACATCAGTAGCTGTTCCATTGTATAACAGCAACTATTTCACATAGGGCCATGTTAGTGTGTCTCTGACAAGGTATGTTAAGGCTTCAGCAGATGTCGTACAGTGAGTGAATGATTTGTGATGTTATTACAATTTGTATTGTAATTTGTTTGGGTGTGGGGGTGATGTTGGTGGGTGTCCATAGCAGATGCAGGTGTGTAGGAACTGCTTTTGTACATAATTGATATGTGCATGAGGGGTTCCTTCCCTATTTGAACACCTATCCTTTAGTGGACTAATACTATGGTAATTGCAGGCTGATTCATTAAGGCACTGTTAATTGGTTCCTGTATAGCATGCAGGTGATGTTAGTCCTTGAATCCTTTCAGCAATACATCGGAATGCAATAAAGTGTTGCTACATGAATGCCGTGTATTTCTGTCATAGGTATTCACAGTCATTGGAGTTGTGTTGGTGACTGACCCTCTTTGGCCTGGGTTGCCACCTTTTCAAATGGCCATAGTGGGACATTTTCGGGACACACATCAGATTTTACAGGCCAACATAAACCCACGGTCAGTACAAGGGATAGAACTTTCTTTTTTTGCTTAAATATAAGCTTATACTTGTAGCAGTTTAGTTGCTTATCTGTTTCTTGTAACATGTAGGTATTCTAGATACAGAAAGAACTATTGTATGCAACTATTGCATTACATATGGGACATATTTATGTCCTACAATCTCAGGACATTTGCCACGTTTAATATTTTTGGTCAGGACACAACGGCCAAAGAGGGACTGTCCCTCGCAAAGTGGGACAGGTGGTAACCCTATCATTGGCTCATGTCCATAGCACATATTTATAATAGTGTATAGGCATATACTCTCCATATCCATTGTTCATAAAGTTTGGTCATGGCGGAATGTGTGATTGCTATGATCCATGTTATACTCATATATGAACACTTCAGCCGCTGTATACGGGATACCTACGGAATCCCGAAAACACACAATTCCGATGCCCACAGTACCAGGCCCAGACTCCCATACCCCACATTACCGACAGCGACAGTAACTCGCGAAAGTGACACAAGCATGGAACACACACACGCACATACAGACACACTGCTACCCACCACATCCAAACAAACCATCCTACACTATGTATGAGCAGGTTGACAAGACCCCTACACCCCCCATGTGGGTGTCTGTGTCCCCCACACCCCCTACTTTAATATTCTACCTCCTAGATCGCACAAACAGATGCACAAAGCAAACTCACACATTACAGTCCCCTAGGAACACACACCACACTCAGAACACACACTTACACACACTACAGCCCTCAGAAGCACACAGTAACCTACCTGAACTGCAACACCAGAAGCACTGACTAAATGTCCCTTAACATTGGGATTTTAAACCTCGCGCTTTTGGTGTTGTGGTCTTTCAGACTTTAAGCCTCGTGATTACGCTCGTCGGTATGTCAAGCAGTCGGTATGTGGTAGGTATCCCATTTATATGTACCTCCATGGTTATGTAGATGTTGTTAACCTATCTATATATCTACATATATATGTATATCCCCATATATCGACATATATCTCTCTCTCTCTTCCTCTCTCTCTCTCTCTCTATATATATATATATATATATATATATATATATAATGTATATATATATGTATGTATATATATATATATATATATATATATATATATATATATATATATATATATATATATATGGGTCTACTTCTTTTGACCTAACTCCCATTTGCCCGACACTCATTTGCCCGAGACCAAATGACTGAAAGTTCATTTGCCTGACACTTAATTTGCCCGACACTTCATTTGACCGACAAGTATTATTAGCAAGAAAATGGAATATGCCCCCTTACCCACTGTAGTGCGACCCTGGAGTTAGAATATATAGGTAGGGGGGGTGTGGGGGGCACAGCCCTCCACAACGGGGGTTGTGGGGGGCGAAGCCCCCCACTTACTTTTCTTTTGCTAAGCAATATTACATCAAAAGTTAACAATATCACCCCCCCACCTATATATTCTAACTCCAGGGTCGTACTACAGTGGGGAAGGGGGCATATTCCATTTTCTTGCTAATAATACTTGTCGGTCAAATGAAGTGTCATGCAAATGAAGTGTTGGGCAAATGAACTTTCAGGCAAATGGGGTCGGGAAAATGAGTATTGGGCAAATGAAAGTTAGGTCAAAAGATGTAGACCCATATATATATATATATATATATATATATATATATATATATATATATATATATATATATATATATATATATATATATATATATATATATATATATATATATATATATATATATATATATATATATATATATATATATATATCATACACCTTTCATTGGGTACATGCAGGTTTGTCCTTTTTCTACACATTCCTACCTTTTGTGTTTTAACCTGTCAGTATACACAACTGCCATTGGTACATCGCAGGTAGCCTAGTGGTAGGTTATTGTGAAGATTGTGTATATGGTTGCGTGTTCTAATCCTGGCAGTGATAATTTTACCTCTCAGAGCAGGCACTTGTAGTGCAAGGGTGATTAACACACATTTCAGCGATTGTGTGTTCCAAATCTTTATTATTCTGTCGAATACTACCTATATATGCAAACTGTGGTTAAGGTATACTATGTATCATGTAAATCATCTGAGAAGATTCCTGTCATGGGTACTCCCCATTATTTGGAACTACATCACTGATTACATTATACGAAACCCTTCACTAACACTCCAGAGTATCCTTGCAGAGTGGGGGGGGGGACAGTGGATACATCCCAGGGATCCCGCAATTGGATCTGCTCCACAGAGGGACAGTTAGTTAATCAATGGTGTGGCGACAGCAGACACTTTTTGGCTATGCTTATGAGTGGCCTCGGGCAGTTAGGCATGTACCTACCTATGTATGTATGAACCTATACATACAGTATGGACACATACTGACAGCTTAATTTACTGTTCAGGTATTGAGTTACCTTGTGCCAATGGCAGTTGTGTGTACAATAGTTGAGGGATGCCTATGTAGGATGCACACAGTAGACCACATATACATGACAATTTACAGGTGGTCGTGTGTGCCATCCATGTTTGCTCTGTGTGCATGTGGAGAAGGGTGTCAGTCCATAAGTGCCTACACTGTCAGTGTGTGTGCTATACGTTCCCTCTTTGCCAAGGCATGGGCATACTGGGCACGCCTCCATCTGCCTTCTGAGGCTGGCGCAGGGTGTTCATGGTCTGAGTCCCTCTGTGCCTGTGGGGTCCTTGGCAATGGTGGTGGGCTGTGAGGGCCTTCACCATTCTGTCCCTGCTGCAGCTGTTTCCACAGGATCATATTGTGTAGCATGGCACAAACTATGAAGATGTGGGCACACGTGCCTGGAGAGTACAGCAAGGCTCCACCAGATATGTCCAAGCAATGAAACCATGTTTCAGTATCCCAAACATGCGCTCTATGATGATTCTGGTTTCTGCGTGTGCCTCATTATGGCGTTCTTGCGTGGCTGTGTGTGCATTTCTGATGGGAGTCATCATCCACGGTTCCAGTGCATAGCCATCATCCCCCACCAGTTGGGCATATGGGATGTCCCCCTGGCAAATACCTGATACAGCTGTGAGGCATGCCAGATGTGGGAGTCATGATAGCTTCCAGGGCTGCCAGCACACACACCCATGATAATGCCCTGGGCATTGCACACGACCTGGCAGTTGATGGAGTGGTATCCCTTGCAGTTTATATAGCGCCTATCCTGCTCACAGGGTGGTGTCTTGATGTGTATGTGCATGCAGTCTATTGCACCCAGTACCTCCAGGTAGTCTGCCACATGGTGGAAGAGATGCATATTGGTGGCCAACTCCTCCTGCGTTCGGGGGAAGTATATGTGTTCATTGGCATGTGGTAACATGGCATCCAGGAACTGGTGGAGTACCCTGGATGCTGATGTCTGTGAGATCCCCATGATATCCCCAGCTGACCTTTGAAAGGTACCTGTGGCTAGTATTCTCAAGCTTACACATACCTTCGTGTCCACTGGGATGGGTTCCCCTCTGTTATTTCTGGCTCTGAGTCATGGCCGGCACAACTCAACAAGTTGCTGTAAGGTGTCCCTGTCCACCCTGTAACGCTCTATTATCTCCAGATCATGTAGCCCCTGGTAGGTTACCCTGGGTCTGAACACTCTTCTCCTCCTTCGATGCCTGAGATGGTTGTCAGCATCATCCTTCACACCACGGTCAGTTTCCAACACATGCTGTTGAATCAAAGCTATGGCAGCCCTTAACATGTACATATTAAAAGTTCCCCGTCTGTATACACCAATGGTGCAGAGTGTCTGGGAATACACAAGTGTGTGTGTGGGGCTTTCACACCTTATACTATTGTGCAATGGATGATGCTGGTGTAATTGGGTGTGTTTGTGCAATTCCAGCTGCAGGGTATCTTAATTATGGGTTTTACAGCAGGTACTGCTATTGTGGGGTCTTTGGTGTTGACTTGTGCTTGGCTGCCATGATTCATCTATTGCCCTGTACTTCACTTTTAACCCGATTCCCCTCCCATTGTCAGGCATGCATCCATCTGCCTAATTTCTTGTTTTGTACTTTCACAACCCAGGATTGTGTTGCAAAATGTGTTATGTAGCTGATCTACTGCAAGTTTGCTTTGTTCTGCTGTGACAGTTCTCTTCTTTGCAGTGCGGCACCTCCTCTTTCCTGTTCTGCAGGTAGCTGCTAGCAGCCTTGTTAGCTGTTGTCAATGGCTCTCTGTGAGTTCAGGTGTGTTAATTACTCATTTGTACTCCAATTACCATGCTGCAGCATTTTCTTATTGTCTTCCTGTATCCTTCCTGTTTCAGCTATGGTGCGCGCCGCACACAGCCATTTACCGGGTTTCAAGCGCATTTTCGTCCACGTTCACATGCACTTTCAGTTACCTTATGTGCTCTCAGCTAAGCAAAGCTATGGCTACTTCCACACCCCTATCCTGCGGCTTTGCTTAGCAACAGGCAACCCGGATTAGCAATGCTCCAATGTGCTTACAGCTACGGTGGCGCACCCCTCTCTTGATGTCATGTTTACCTCCAGTCCACACCTCAGTGTTGTACTGCTATGCTGTGTGGTACATCCTTACGCCGGTGGGGAGTTTACGATTCAGTATTACTTGACTCATTTGCATGACATTGACTACTAATTCCTAGTTACCGTGCAGAACACTGTCACGGACCCTTAGCAACCCTTGCGCCATGGTTGTGGTGTAGCATGCGTGCCATTGACTATTATGGGGAATTCATGAATTGTGTTACATTGCAGTTTTATGACATGTAAATATATTTTCATTGTGATTCAATTTGCTTACCGATGCACTGCGGTTTTATTTTGCGTTAGTGTGGCCATGACATTAAATGTTATTTTTTATGTGTTGTGCATGGTTTTTTATGCCATTGGCTATATATTTAGCCATTGGCATATATTAACATTATAATACATACGTTTGGTCGCATTCATGGCTCCAATTTTATGTTTGAAAAAATGTAAACCTTTTTTTGGATTACATTTCTTCATGCTTACGGTATGCCTGCACCACTTCATGAATTGCTATATACCTTCATTTGCATGCTACACTGCTGCACATGGGGTAATTAGCATACATGTGCCGGGAGCTGTGGCAGCTCTGGTGTACACTGGTAGTGCACGTGGAAACAGCTCATACCTGAATCGCTCAGCGGCCATATTTGGCATTGGATTGCCGACGCTACTCCGGCGCCTGGCGCAAGCTTCATGAATCCCGGGGATATTCTTTTATTTATTTTGTTCCTTATGAAGTTCTTTCGAGGATGACTATGTTTGCATCTTACTAAAAATATTTTGCAATATAAAAGTTTCAAAGGCAACACCATGTTGGACTTAAGAGAAATGTCAGTATTAGCATGTATAGAATGACTATGGTCTTGAATTGTATAAAGTGTCACACAAGTGAATTAAATAGGTATTTCCTTATATCTACGCTGCATATATACACATTTAAAATAGCTTCCAGCAATTGTAAACATAGAATAAATGTCACTAACAGAAAAATACATCAGAAATATGGAGCATGGGACCATGTGATGAATGCTCAAGCGACTGTTTCCTGTAGGCCTTGAAACCTGAAAACTCTGTGTGAGAATTAGAAAACTCAGCTAAAAGTTTGAAGAAATGCTTTGTTTGGCCTTATCTGTTAAATATCTGCAGACTTACTGAATACTGACACTGTTCTAACTATGTTCATTGTATATATTGCAAATATTGTAAACATGTGCTTACTATGAAAACCAAATGTACATATACTGGACTTATGCTTACTCTACAAATTCACTGTGATCACATATCTGTACTATGACCTTGTATTGTTTTAAACTATTAACCTTTCTACAACATGTTATCCTAAACTGTTATGATTTAAACTATGTAACCTTCAGTTATTGCCATGTATTACTTATTACTCTGTATTATTATTATTACTACCTTTTTTGGAGCTTTTCTCCCCAGGACTCCACTGAAAATGGACACTAGCTGTCCAGTCGGACTATCCTGGTAAAAAAAATGTTAAATAAATGAATAAATAAATAAAAAATATAATAATGAAGTTGTCGGCATCATATTCAGCAGAATGGCAATTAACCCACTTTATGCTGTAAAGCATCCCATAGTTGTGTGGAAGGAACAACCAAATGCAGACAGTCCACACAGACCAGTGCTAGAGAAATAAAAATATAAAAATGAACAACCTGTGCCTGAGTGCAATGAACAAGCTGCAGTTTGATAAGGAAGACATATCTGCCCTCAGAGTGTTCAACTATGATATTTAACTGCTTCTCTACTGTTTTTCCAATGGCTATTTTAAAATGAAAACTATAATTCAAATGGATTAATATTTTACAATAGTTCAGTTCACTGCTTTGCAAAGCACACAAATCAAAAATATTTAATACAGCTATACTGAGAGTAGATCAGGCAACATTATATATTTGACCTTCATACAGCATATAAAAATTCTGCTATACACGAAACTGGCCTCAACACTAGACACAAAACTGTTGTGCTTAGTTTGTCAAAATAATTGCATACCTCCCAACTTCTGAATCTTAAAAAACTCATCGCACTGTCCTTTAAAAATCATAACAGAAAGCTAGAAAGAGGAGTTTTTTCTTATTTTTCAGAGCAAAATGACTTCATATACTACATCACGTATAATTATTTTTTTTTGTAAAAACTTAGTTCAGTTATTTAATAATGTATGTACCTTCAAACATGCTTAAGTTTAAGAAACAAAATCAGTACATCTAGAAGGAACAAGACTAATCTAGGGCCAAAATCAGAATGTTGTCTCTAAATTGCAGAGATGAGCTATAGAACTATTTCTGGTTCAAAATGTTGATGTTTCCATGTGTTATTTTGTTATCAAGATTACCTTCTCTAGTATTCTTAGAACTGGAACCTAATCCAGACAACATCACAGGGGTGAAGAATAGAGAAATAAAAGATACAGGTATTGATGACATCTACTCACCTCAGTTAAAGGACACACATTACTGCACCCGTATGTTATCCACAGCCAAAGGAGACCTATACTCCCTGTAAACTATTTTGTCATAAAATATATTGTAAATATGCTAGCTTAATTTGACCTTAACTATATGACATACAGTACTGGAACCACAGCATTTGGAGTCATAACTTGATTTTGTTCATTTGTAATTCATTGCTACTGTATGAAAAATCCTGGATGATACTACACATGACATCATGGGCAGATTAAAGAAAATGAAATATTTAAGCAAAGGTATAACACATAATTTCTATTTTACAGAACAAACTGTAACTTACCCATCCATAATTAAATTGTTAATGATTATGGTATTAAACCAAGGTGTCAGGAAATATATGAGATGCTTGTTAAAAATAATTCTTTGCTGATAAACATAAAAAATTGACGATCTGTTACATGCGTACTCTGCTCAGTTCTGCTTCCCACAAAAGCCCTCTGAATTGTTCAGCATGTGTTTAATTGCTTTGATCAGCAGATCCAACAGGATCCTCACTACAGGTTTCTTGAAATGTAGTCTGACCTGACAGGACATGCTTTTTTATTATAGCAATGACATCATACACAAAATCCCCAGATGGCTCAAGGTGGCTTATAAACTCAGTTGCTTCTTTACCCCATAATCAATATAGACTAAACATAAACATGTACTTCTGCTTAAAATCAATCATATCCTGTCCCCTTTCAACCCTTTGCCACACTAGAAATTGTAAGAAATTAAAGTCTGCCATTTCACTGAGCTGCTCCTTCCTTTGGAATGTAAATATATTTTGCTAACATGACTAACTGCTTGCCGATATAAGAACATCCTTGATTTCTTTTCAGCATTAAGACCCATACATTAGCGTATAGTCAGGGTTTCTGGAACTGAATACTAATTGTCCTACTCATCTTTGTGACACCACACCCTCACCTGAACACACTCTTACGCTGAAGTTACATAATTGGGCTAAATTATGGAATGAAATGAATTAAAGATGCAGCATGCATGTCGAAACACTATATTAGTTGGACTGGTTTGTAATATAGCACAATATGTCACACTAGAAACAGTTATTGCCCTTGCTGGTCCACCTGTACCTTTTTAGTTTAATGTAGGGTTTGAGACTGGGACAGTATATGCCATTATGCTAGGAAAAATGCCCCCCATTAAAAATGAATTTCTTTGCCTTGGATTATGTGCAGTATTTCTGGTTGCAATCACATCTGTAAGCTAGCATCTTAGAATACTGCTGTGTACTCACTTCCTTAACAAAGCATAAGAAACACTAAACTCTTTGCTTTCACGCTCAGGTGATGCTGTTCTTTTAACCAAATATTTTTGCAAGCTAGTATCTAATGGGAGAGCTTTTCTCAGTTTGCTTCTAAACTCTTCTTTGACTCATTATGACCATAGTTGAAACTGTATTTGTATTGTCTTCAGCATGCCATATCATCAAATTATTTCTCTTTATTCAGAATCCTATAACCCATGACCAGTCTTCACCAATACCTGGATAGTTTTACTAGCATCTCCCAGCTATTTACATTATTTTGTGGCACTGCTCACCTTCCACCTCAATACTTCTAAGATAAACCTGATGATAGATACATATATACTTGTTTCTGGATCAGTTTTACACTGCACTTTTTAACTACAATATTAATATTTTCTACCCTACCTAGTTCTATCCATCACAACAATTTATTTGAATTTCTAAGCACTAATCAAATGATATGTTACCTGTTTGACAAATCCACTAATAAACCTCTTCAAATTCTCAACATTCAATATTTATTAACGCACAAGTATATATTTTTTATTGTAATAGTGGCCTCTACTTTCATATGAATGTTATCTAATTAGTAAATTTATGTCTAATTGTTAATGTTTATTATTTATTATCTGTTAATGTTTATAACTGAATGTCTGTTTAAAAAAATGGAGCTTTTCTCCATGGGCCTGTGCTGAAAAGGGTTTTTGACTAAACCCAGTCGGACAAACCTGGTAAACAAAAACAAAATAAGAATAAAAATTAATGAAATATATTTCACCCATCACCTACAGCCTTGGCCATTATATTCACTCAGCTGGATTTTCAATTTTAGCCATCATCCACCTCACTTAGTGACAACCTTTGACATTACACTCAATAAATCTTTTGCTTTTTATCCACCTTTCCTCATTCTGGGCTCATCCTACCTTTTGGTATTTCTTTTCTACTCAGAAATCTTTTGTTATCCCTGAGGTTATTTTACTAGAATAACTCTTTCCATGTTTCTGTGTCTTCCACCCCGTAACTTCACAACACTAGCAGGCTTAGTTTGTGCTTTCTAGCTGTAACCCTGAATATAAGCTGCCACAATTACACTATTTAAACACGTTTTATAGACCCTGACCCACAAAATTGGGGGGAGGGGGCAACACATAGGGAAGGTAGTCAAAAATTTGCAGACCTGTGTCCATTTAAAAGAAATTCTGACCACCACTCCCTCACATGAGCCTGAATACAATTGGCTACTTATTTATTGCACTTGCAGTGTAATGAAATGGCAGACTTGGAATTTTTCATGTGATGAAAGATCAAGACAGAATAGGGCATAATTCATTTTAAGCATGAGTGCATGCTTATGTTTTACTGTGTAGGGTCTCTTCCTGCAGTTTATCGCCTACCTTCATTCAGTGCTGCTCCCTACTCTGTGGGTCAGACCATATGCACTATTCGGTACACTGTACGTGCAATCACAGCAGGTCATATTCAAGGTTGTAGCTAGAAATCTGTAATTGCACACCAGGGTGAATTAACCCTGAGAATTTCAAAACCTAAGAAATTACAACATTCTTAATCAAATGTTACATTACAAAAATAGAAATAATGTGGTAAGTTTTTTAAATTATTGTTTAGTTAAGAATATTACAAACCCCAGATTTAAAAGAAAAGTCAGGTTGCATTATGGAAGGCTTTCATCACAATATTCACCCTACACTGACCTATTCAGCAAGGTACACCCCAAATAAGTAAAGATGTGGTGGGAATCACCTGAATTGCAGGAATTAGCTTTCTATGACCTTTACCCCAAATGTGTCTTGTTATGCTAAGCACAGATAATGCAGCTCAGTGGCATTCAATGCTAATGAATCACATCAGCTATGCTTTGCGTAATCATACAACTACTTGGCTGGCAGATAATAATGCATACCTGACCTAAACTAGAGGCAGACTTTACATTAATGAAGGACAGAATGTTGAAGCGAGAGAGAGAGAGGAAACATATCCATTGGAAGTGGGGAGGAGTGCTAAGTGTTTATAGTGGCACTGCAGGTGTTTGGGAACTACTTCTCTGTCTCTCACAGCTTTAGGGTCCAGGGTTCAATCCTGTCCTTTGAATGCTCTCTCTGTGGAGCTTGTATGCTCTCCTGTGTAGGTTTTATCCAGGTCTGGTTTCTTCCCACCTCACATATAATGTTAATTGTTTGTATATATTGTATTTACTATTGACCCTGAGGGCTGTGCTGTGACTGAAAAGGGTCTATGATGACTAGCTCACTTTACAAAGTCAACAAATAAATAAATCAAAATTAAAAGGCAGCATTGCTGGTATGTCCACCTGTATGAAAGCTGTAGTACTACATACATAACAAGTGTTTATTTAGCATCCTTGTTTACAGTTTTGCATTTCATATATAGTGCTACAAGCATAACAAGTGACTGCAAGGCAGCCTTGCTGACAGCACCAACTCTGTGTCAGTTGTAGTCTTAGTCGTACACTGTGAACAAACGTTGCCTTTCACATATTGAACTGCCATCTTCAGCCAAGCACAATGGGTTCTGCATCCTAATTGTTATAGGCACTGGGCTTTAGTATAATGTGGAGCTCAGCTATCACCAAGATTGATGTTTGTGTTAGCAGACAGGCTAATACCGAGGATGGGAAATATACATGAGCAGGAAATGATATACGGAAACAGTTGTTTATAATATTAGTGTATAGGGGTCTACTACTGCTGTTATGAGTATCATAGCTACAGAGATGGTGTTAACAGATACGCGTTTTACTTGTCAGGTGACTTATAGGTTCAGATACTGTACATATTGGAGAGCCACATACTGTTTTATAGCATTTATATCACATTATCGAAAGATGAAAATAGCGAACGCTAGTTCATCGAACCTAAAATATCTAAACCACATAATATTGAACATTCAGAACAGAGAATTTTTTCCTTGGGAAAAAAATTTGCTATTCCGAAACATACACACAACACTAGCACACCTAAAAAACATCAATCAACACACATACACTTATAATCTTACAATTAACCCTACACTAAAATATACATACACTACTATCTATCCACTTACCTTAACCCAAACCCTAACCCTAAGGTCCGTCACTATCGCACACTCACCTAACCCGCGCCCTAACACTAACTTACTTAAACCGACCCTAACCCTAATTCACCTAACCCGTGCCCTAACGCTAACTCACCTAACCTGTGCCCTAAACCTAACTCACCTTACCCATGCCCTAATCCTAACAACCACACAATCACACACTTACCTGAACCCGACCCGTAAATTTCCACAACAGCGCTGAAAATAACGAAGTCACAGAACCGACCAACTGAATTCTTTCCCTAGGAAAACTCATCAAAGCACATCTTCCATTACTATTGGGGTTACCATCTCACACTGGACACTCGTTCCTGTGATAACGGTATTTAGTGATTGTGCACCCCACAACCACTCCACACCTAAACCATACTATATGTGGTTTTCCAAAGTAATTCTCAATACAGTTTCTCTCTCGCTATAAATATAGGTTCATAGGTAGGTACTAGGCTATCTGCCCGAGGGCATTTATAAGCCTAGACAGAGTGTGTCGGCTTTCACAGCCCCATTGATTAATTAACTGATCCTCTGTCAAGCAGAGCCAATGAAGTGATCCCAGGGGTGTATTTTTTGTTACCCATCCACTCGTCAAGCTTTCTGTTGAAGAGTGTTAGTGAGGGGCTCTGCCTGATGTAATTTGGAATTTTGTTCCGAAGAATGGGGAGTCTCTGTGACAGGAATCTATCCCACCAGCATGTTCTATTTATTGTTGTGGCGAGGTTTAGCAAACTAGAGTGCGTGGCTCGCAGTGACTTGGATTTCTTTAGGTGGAGCATATCCATCAATTCTGAGTTGGACATGGCTTTGTAAGTCAAGCAGAGATCACCTCTGAGTAAGAGATATGCCACTGAGTACAGCTGGAGTTTTTTCAGTCGGGCTGCATAGGACATATGTTTTACACCGGTAATCCTCTTGGTGATGTACTTTTGTGGTCTTTCCAGCTGTTGGAAGTGTCTTGTGATGTACATCCCAAATGGGGCATTGTACTCTTTGATGGGTCTAATGAGTGACAAGCAGAGGGGCACTATAACGTCTTTATTTCTAGATGTGAACCCTTTAGTAATTAGATGGGCCAAATAGAAGGATTTCCTGACTACTTTGGCAACATGATTGTCGAAGGAGAGATTACTATCCACCTGGGTCAAAGGAGAGATTACTATCCACCTGGGTCCCCAGATCTCTTATTACCTCTTCTGTATTAAGGGGGCTGCCACCTATGTGGTAATTCGTGGGTGTTTTGTTTTTCCCAGACGGGATGACTATGCATTTTTTGGCATTTAGCTTGAGGCTATGACTTTGACACCAGGTGTCCGTCTCAGTAAGGCCCTTTTGGAGGATGTCCGTGTCAGCTGGAGGGTCAATTATGGCTCCCAGTTTACAGTCATCGGCGAACTTGGGTTAGCCATAGTCCTTCTGTGTTTGCCTGTGAAAAAACGGAAAGGTGGCAAAATGCGAGTAAAGCTGAAGACCTGGAACACAAATTCTGCACCAACATTAGCAAGAGTATAATCATTTTTTATTACTAAAAATGAGCGCTTTTGGTAGAGAGCAATCTCCCCACCTTCATCAGATAACAACTTTGTTTGAAAACCAACGTCTTATATATCCATGACAATTCTGTGTTTGCCTGTATTTCTGAGAAGTATATGCTGAACAGTAGGGGTCCCAGGACAGAGTCTTGCGGGACACCACTTGTGACTGGTTTAGAGTTGGACCTGGAGCCCACTATTCTTACCGTGTGAGTTCTGCCTGTAAGCCAGTTGGCAACCCATCTTGTGACGTAGGGGTTTATGTTCAGGCTGGTGAGTTTTTCTGTAATACTCGAGTGGCGAATGGTGTCAAAAGGCTTGGCGAGGTCAAGGTAGGCTGTGTGAACCACCTTTCCCTCGTCTATGGCCTTGGTGACTGTCTCAAAGAAGTCAACCAGGTTTAATAGGCATGATCTGTCCTTAACAAAGCCGAACTGGGTCGGGTCAAGTGTTTGGAGGTTCCCAATGTCTTTGTTAATGAGTTCCACGATGATGCGCTCCATAGCCTTGCAGACCAGGCTAGTCAGGCTTATGGGGTGATAGTTACCAGGGTCAGTTGTGGCCCCTCCTTTTTGGAGAGGAATAACCGTTGCTGTGCGCCATTCTATGGACACATAGCCTGTGGAGATGCTGAGGTTGAACAGCGTGTTTAGGTGGGGGGTTAGTTCGTACTGTAGTTTGTGCATGACGCAGCCTGGGACACCATCTGGTCCCATTGATGCTGTGTTTTTGGCTTTCGAAAGGGCTGTTTTCACTTGTGCGTCTGTGATTTTTGGGACACTACACTTTTCCGGTATTGTTGTGGGCCCTTTTAGAGGTGAGAGGGGGGTGAAGTTTGCACTGAATCTATCTGCCAGGATGTTGGCAATATCAATAGGTTCAGTATATTTTGTGCTATTTTGCACTAGTTCAGTGCATATCTGCAAGTTGCCACTTAGATTCTTAACATAGCTAAAGAAGGCTTTGTGGTTATCATAGATACAGATATAGATATAGATATAAAAATACATATAGATATACATATACATATAGATATACATATATGAGGGTGTGTCTCTTTTCCACAAAAGCAGCACTCTGCGAGCCACACTCCATCAAATATTTTAGGTTGAAACCTTATCTCTCTGTCTATCTATCTATTTATCTATCTATATGTTTAAAGTATTTTTACAGCGACCCCCAATTTTATATATATATATATATATATATATATATATATATATATATATATATATATATATATATATATATATATATATATATGTGTGTGTGTGTGTATAAAGTTCGATGAACTGAATGTTTATCACTCCAGGACTGCCCCCCCCCCACCTTTGCAGGACCCATGATAATAGCACTTGTTCCTGGGTGTGTGGTTTCAGAATTCAATGTTTTTTGTACTTTTTGGCATACCATGTTTTATGCGAGGACGAGTTTCTGATATATATATATATATATATATATATATATATATATATATATATATATATATATATATGGGTCCCCTTCTAAAGACCGAACCGCCGATCCCCCGACGCAGAAATCACCGACGCCAGATAACCGACAGATACGTATACCGACAGGGTGATTCGCCGACAGCGGAAAGACCGACAAGGGTAATGTGTGATCGCGACCCGGTAAGTGTGCGACAGTGACGGAGGTAGGAGTGGTCAGGTAAGTGAGTTAGGGTTAGGGTGCAGGTAGGTGAAGTGTGCGTTAGTGTCGGAGCTTGGGCTAGGGGTGGGTAAGTGAGTTAGGGTTAGGGTGCAGGTAGGTGAAGTGTGCGTTAGTGTCGGAGCTTGGGCTAGGGGTGGGTAAGTGAGTTAGGGTTAGGGTGCAGGTAGGTGAAGTGTGCGATAGTGTCGGACCTTAGGGTTAGGGTTTGGGTCAGGGCTAGTGTGTATGCTATGTAGTGTAGTGTATTGTTTACGTTCCGTGTGTCGGTGTTATGGTGTTCGGTGTTTCGCGTTGTCGGGTTTGTGTGTTGTCGGTTTTCTGGCGTCGGTGATTTCTGTGTCGGGGAATCGTCGGTTCGGTCTTTAGAAGTAGACCCATATATATATATATATATATATATATATATATATATATATATATATTACTCTTGTTAGGAAATTAGCAAAATCAGTGACAGACATACCTCTCAACCTCTTAGAGCAAGAAATCTGGACAAAGCCATAAATAAAAGTGGGACAAAGGCCCCAGAATACGGACAATTTATAAATATTGCTCTTACAAACTTAGAAATTTGATAGAATAACAGGTTTTACATTAGCATGAATTGTATGAAGGGTAATGAAGACTGAAACTCAGCTGTCTGCCCTTATTTTCCTAACTTCAAACTTCAATGATTTGCCACTAATTTGTCAGAAAACCACAACTGTATGAAAAACAGACCACAAATATGAGGCAAAAATCTGAACATTTTGTGAAAATATGCATAGCTGAGAGATGTGGGACAGATCTCTTTGTATTCCTTCATGGCACAGTATCAGTGCCACTATGCAGGTGGTAGCAGTAACAGACAAGTGAGTGATTAAAATGTATATGTGCATTCTCTCATTGATTTAACTGTGGTGACCGAGATGAGTTGCCAAATATTTACCACTGTGATAACAAAATGACATTAGTACAGCAAGTCATGCTTGCTGTATTCAAATGAGCTCCTTTGCAGTATCTTTCAGAAACATTATGCCTACAGGGGTCAGTAGATATCTAGAAATGTTTAAACATTGATTGCAATGTGCATGTATGTGATGGCTGCTTTGTTTAAATGGACTGAAAAAGCATTATGTTTGTACGTATATGAATGGATTAAAATATGGATGGACTTTTGAAATAGGTGGCTTAGACCTCTAACGGTTCGTTTTTTTTTTTTGTTTGTTTTTTTTTTTTGTTTGTTTTTGCTGTGAAGCTTTACATTTTGTGTGGGTGCCCTTGGCTTTTTTAATGATAACAACCGCAACACCGCTTTTAAAATTCATGTTGCTTCTGTTCCTCTGAGTGCGCGTAATAAGCTGGTAATGTGCTTTTAGCACTGATACTGTATTATTCTCTAAGTGCGAATGTGTGATTCGTCCCTTTATTCTGGCTGCCACTCTGAAAAGACCATTAGAAATGTACTTATTACAGTTATCCCAAGATATTTTTAATGATGCTTTTAGAATTTTCTGGGACCTTTCTTGTTCTTTGGGAGCTTAACAAACATGAGCTACATGTAAGATTTTCTTGTGCAGATTCTGATTTTGTGGGCATTTTATTTTTGCATCTTATAGATTTGTCTATATTCTGTCAGGTGTTTTTAAGAACACTGTTAGTAGTTTTGACCGTTTTAACGGCAATTTATAGCAATTATGCCTGGATTTTTGTTTGTTGCTCCTGTATTAAGACTAGGTTATACTATTTTTTTTAATCTGGGAACTATTTTGCGCTTTTGCTCCACGATTGCATCTTGGGCTTTTTATGTGCCTTGGTGGCACTTTACCTGCTACAGTTGCTATTTTGCCTTTGTCGCCAATGGGATAGGATCATAGGAGGTTACTAGGGCTATTGGCCCTGGGGCCCTTACAAGCCTAGCCAAGAGTTTATCCCCAAAAATAAACCTAAGTCAGCACCTGTCGCCCCTGTCAATGAGGGACACAGGTGGAACCCCTGGTACAAATGTGTTGTTTCCCATCCACTCATTAAGGTTGCGCTTGAAGATGCTCAGTGAGGTACTCTGTTTGACGTGTATAGGTTTACATGTGTTGCACCATTTTCTATATCGTGACATCCTAGTTATTTAGAATGTGTTATATGGACACATGGTTTGGTGTCTTGAGTATCCAATGCTTTTCATTTTGGCTTTACCCCTCTTAAATTTCTATTTTCTGATTGACTGGTGAGTCACCATCAGCAACTAATTGGAAACAAGTCAGACTGAAATTAATAATGCGAGGGTGTGATTCTCTTTTTGGTGAACAGCAACAAGAAAAATAATCTAGTAAGGTACTGCTATGTGGTTATACTGATACGTGCGCTGAATGTGCGTCCCTGTTCTGTTGTATTCTTTGATGGCCACGTAGTATTTCACTCATCATTCTACCAAACAAAGGTGTAAGTGCCTACATGCAGGATGTGCAGTACAAAAGTGCAAAGGAACAGATCAGAGATGGTTCATAGGTTCATAGGTAGATACTAGACTATCTGCCCTAGGGCATTTATAAGCCTAGCCAGAGTGTATTTGGCTTCCTCCTCCCTATTAGATTAGCCTACTGTGCCTCTGTAAAGTAGGTTACAGAAGGTACCCTTTAAGATTAGTTTACTGTGCTTCTGTCTAGCAGGGACACAGAAGAGATCCCAGGGGTGAATTTGTGATTTCCCATCCACACGTCCAGATTTCGCTTGAAGAGGGTCAGTGAGGGGCTATGTCTAACATGAATTGGGATTCTATTCCAGATTGAGGGGAGCCTCTGGGAAATGAATCTGTCCCTCCAGCATGTCCTATTTATTTTGTGATTTTGAGGTGGAGCATGTCCATTAATTCTGGGTTTGTCAGGCATAGATCACCTCTGAGTAGGTGGTAAGCAACTGAGTAGAGCTGGAGTTTCTTTAGTCGAGCTGCATAGGACATCTGTTTGTAGCCCATGATCCTCTTGGTGAGGTACTTTTGGGGTCTCTCCAGTTGCTGCAGGTGTCAGGTAAGGTACATCCCAAAAGGGGCATTGTATTCAATTATGAGCCTGATGAGTGACAAGTAGAGGGGCACAATGACCTCTTTTCCCTCCTCATGTACTGAAGGTGCACAGGCATAACCCATTCAAGGTACATTTTAAAGGTCTATTGCTGGAGTGAAGCTTGTTTTTACATTAACACTAGCTTATGAGTTCTTCCTGAGTTTGTACACAGCAAAGTGTGCTTGGGTCCGCACAACTCTGGACACAATTTAAACATAAATGTGTCGGCGAGTTGCGGTTCTGTACCTTGTTTACAATATGTGGTTAAAAATAAAATGTGCAAAGAGACTGATTATTTTAATCTTAGGAAGCTAATCAGTCCAACTAATATCCCAGCATATTATTTAGATATATTTCAATGGGCATGTTTTGAGCTGCATAGTGTTAATGATACATCACTGTAAAATAGCCACTGTCAAAGGGTTTGTTAAAGAGTACCTGAGGTTTTCGGGAACACATATTCTAGTGTGGTTTGGTTTTCTGAGACTCATCTCATTTTCTGTGTAATTTATACGGCTCATATATTTAGGTTCAGTCCTTCTTTTCAATAAGAGGTATACAAATATATGAAGTGTGTGAACACAGAACCTTCTGTAGTCAATTTAAAGCTTCACAGTGTGACAACCGACTGTTTGAAATGTATGCAAGTGCATCTAAATATACTGCAGCTAGTTAAACATTTCACATCCAGTCATTACTGAAAAGAACATGCACACCCCACTAATTTCACTGCCGCATGTTCAGTCTCATAGAATCAATTTCAGGTAAGGTACAAGCAGATGTTGCATCAAGTGCACTTCTGCACTACAAATAAGCAACGTAGTAACTCGATCACAAGAAATACTCGTGTGTGTGTGTGTGTGTGTGTGTGTGTGTGTGTGTGTGTGTGTGTGTGTGTGTGTGTGCACGCGCATGTTTGACTGCAAATGATAAAGCGAGAAGGTCTATACCATAAGTTCCATTTTTAATACGTTTGGTTCACCATTTCTAAAAATTGTTTGCTAAATATAACAGCATAATAAAGTTATACATAAATAATACATCGTAGACGAGTTATGGGTCCATGTGTTTCATTTTATGCATTCTAGCACTCTCTAGTCTACTGTGCATTACTTCTTATTGGAGTGGTTGTTTATGCAATTTCGTAAGGATGGTATTTGATATACTTGTTGCATACCGTAGTGCCCCACACAGTTTATGAAACCACTTCTAGTAATACGGTATGGCATGGATGTTTACACAACTACAGGTGTACTCCAGGTATCCAGTGTATCTGCAAAAGATGTTCCATACAAAATTCCATGATATATGAATTGTGGAGTAAGATACGTGGATGAAATCAAAAGTTATTGCAGATCAATAGCAGACTAACTGTATCAACAGCAACGCTAATGTGCCAGATCCCAGCATAGCATTTCTGAGAAATAACATGATCAGAAACACACTAATGGCATTGTGTGCATCAAGATATATATATATATAGAATTTGGTTGGTAACAGTCTGCATTCAGAGCATAACATCTGAGTGTGGGAATTCCTTTTCCAACATTGACACTTCATTGCAACATAAAGAGAATTCTGCACTCACCAGTGTGTCATTCATTCTTCGAAAAATTCATTAAACAAAGATCCCATCTGTCTGCGCTGGTGGTAACTGACGTGGATGTAAGATATCCCACAGTGTTTATAAAAAAAGAGTAGGGGATTCCAACATCTCCCTGGCAAAATTTTCCCCAACATGGGAAACGGTACAGTTCCACCAAAATAGTAAGGGTATGATCTACCAAAACAGTGAAATAACCCTACAAATATTTATTTATTTTTTTCTGTTCTTGTTCCTGTTGGCCTTGTTCCTGCCAACCACTATCTCTCTCCCATAGGTCTTGAGGTCACAATAGAGCTGAAGGGGGGTGGGGGGCTTTCATTTTTTTTTTGTGGCCAGGAAGAAAGGAATTCCCTGTCTCCTGTCATCCCATATCATGCAACAAAACTGCCTTCATCTCATAGCTCTCAACCTTCCATCTCTAAAATGAGGAACACTAGCCCTCATAATGTGGAACAAATGGACAAAATGTGGAACACATACTAACGGCTTACTAACAACTTCAATTCAATAGGATGGTTAAAATATTCTGGCTTTACTTGTGAGAATGATATTTTAATGAACTATTATGATTAATTTCTGTTAACCATGGATATAATTTAATATTCCGAACACTTAATGTATGACACACCCTTTCAATGTGGAACTTTGAGGAATATGAAGTTTTAAGATGCCAAATGAGGTACGTTCCTCATAAGGAGGTACACTTGAGAGGCATGCTCATCTCAGCGATCAGAGGGTCTGGTTTTACTCTTCCAGAATAAAACCACAGATGTTTAATAGACAATCGTAATTGCTCTCAGGCGAATCAAGTAATCAACGTATTATTTGAGGCAGTGGAAAATACATGTTTTTATTAGTCATCCTAACGTCACTCCTCATTGATGTGGTTTGTAAACCATCAAAGTAAGAATTCACGATATTGGTCATATAAGCATGTACCGCCTTATTGCAGGCAGAGCTTTCCTGTAATACTAGGTCTGACATACTGATCCTGCACAGGCGCTCCATCTGTAGGGCAGAGTCGCTTAATGCAGGCATGAAGCCCACCATGAGTCCTGCTAACAGCAGTACAGCTCCACCTATATGTGGAACTGAAATTTGGGACTGCAGGCCATCTGTTTTACCGTTCGTTACTACTAGTGTCCCACATTCGGGTAGAGTTCCTGCCTTGCTGAAAAAATCATTCAACGAAACGTGTTTCTCCCAGTCACTCAGTCTTATACATTTGTGAGCTTCACCAATGTACACCGCTGAAATTATTTTGGTAATGCAGGGTAGGGTCACTGGCAGTCCCCAGTAGTATACACCGAATTGGGACTGGCAGAACCTTATCTTTTGGACTCCTACTTCTGTTGTGTCACTCCAAGCCAAGTCATTTTGGAATTCAGCCCCCCTTACCTCCATTGGTGTTATATTGCAGCTGAAGATTTTCCACAGAACTTGGTCCGATGTCCTAAAGAGATTACTTCTAAGAAGCACACAAGAAACAGCATACAAAGACAGTTCTTGAAACCTGTTTAGTAGTTCAAGTTTTTAGCTTTGTGAGTTTTCTAGTAAAATAAATCTTTTCAAGCTGCTTCCGGACAGTAATGGGTTACTTATCTGCAATACAAAAGCAGGATGTTGATCTTTCTCTCATCAAAGTCTAAAATGTAGTCTTTCTGAAGTGCCTGGACATATGCTTCAGACTTTGATCAGTCTCTTATCTAAGTCTAAAATGTAGTCTTAACTACTAAATCTGTAACGATGATAACATTTGTATGCTCTGACAATTTATTGTACAGTTATTGCATGCCACACCTCTCAAATCCTTACCTCTAGAATCAGGGACATTTTTAAACACTAGTATTTTCAATCTAAGAAATTTACAGGATATGAGAACATGAATTAAAGATGCATTTTATGACGTAAAAGAAATTCCATAACTCTTAATTATTGATATTTATTAAATGTAATTTATATATATATTTTTTTCCAAAATTACCAGTTTTAGGAAGTATTTGGAAAAACAAGGTACATTTTTTAACCCAAATCAAGGAACGTTTTGATATGAAATAATTTAGTGACGCAACAGACTACACAGAAAAATACCACCTAGGAACGACGTTTCAAAGCTGTAGTAAACACATACAAAGCATACAATAGCAAAAGTACTAATCCAACTAATCTTTTTTTAACTATTATAAAACCCTCACCGGAGTGAGGTTACAAAAAATTCACATAAAACTCATAATTGTTCCCCTCCACGGAAATCTTTAGTAAAAGGCGAAAGATTTATGCGTTCTGAAAAGAAACATAAGCACATCTTTAGTTGGCCATTTTCGGAATATAAGTACTATCTCAACACTTAAAAAAAACGGAAACTAATTTATTCGCTTCATTTTTTTTGAAGATATATATGTCTATTACCCAGCAAACTAGTATTGTAAATAAGGCTTTTCAGTTTGTGCCAGCCTTCAAAATATATTATCGATTTGACATTATCTTCAGCGATGCATTGTGGGTATGCAAATTATTAACAGAATCTCTTTCTCTCTCTCTCTCTCTCCCTCCCCCCCCCAACATCATTCAGAAAAAGCATGTTAATGTAAACCGTGTTATTCTAGCAGTTTATACAACAATATTTGAAGACTGACTGTTATACTGATTGACTTTGTTCAGCTTTCTTGCGTTTACAGATTGAGAGATACAAAAAACCCAGCAACTGGGAACAGTACCAAGCCCGGATAAATGGCGAGGGTTGCGTCAGGAAGGTCATCCAGTGTAAAACGTCTGTCAAAAAACATATATGGACAACAATACAGATTTCCATTGCGGATTGGTTGAGGCCTGGGTTAACAATGACCGCCACCATACTGTTAGCCAAAAGGGTGCTGGCAGAAACTGGGCTACTGTTGGCCGAAGGAGAAGAAGAGGGAGAAGGCATGCCCAAAGGCAGGAAGACAGGAGGAAGGTTAGGATTGTGGTAGTAAGGTTAGAAACTTTGAATGTTGGCAGTATGATTGGTATAGGAAGAGAACTATCTCATACGATGGAGAGAAGGAAGGCTGATATATTGTGTGTGCAAGAGACCAGATGGAAGGGGAGTAAGGCCAGATGTATAGGAGGTGGGTTCAAATTGTTCTTTCATGGTGTGGCTGGGAGGAGAAATGGGGTAGAGGTTATCCTGAAGGAACAGTATGCCAAGAGTGGTTTGGAGGTGAAAAGAGTGTCGTATAGAGTGATGTTTACGTAGCTGGAAATTGATGGTGTAATGCTGAATGTTGTTAGTGCATATGCTCCGCAAGTTGGGTGTGCGATGAATGAGAAATAACATTTTTCGAGTGAGTTGGATGAAGTGGTGGTGAGTGTACTCAAGGGTGAGAGACTGGTGAGTGGAGCAGATTTCAGTGAGCATGTTGGTGAAGGGAACAGAGGGGATAAGGAAGTGATGGCTAGGTATGGTGTTAAGGAGAGGAATGCAGAAGGTCAGATGGTAGTGGATTCTGCGAAAAGGATGGACATGGCTGTGGTGACTACGTATTTTAGGAAGAAGGAGGCGCATAGGGTAACGTACAAGAGTGGGAGTGGAGGAAGATGCACACAGGTGGATTATATCCTATGCAGGAGGGCCAGTCTGAAGGAAATTGGAAACTATGAAGTGGTGACAGGGAAAAATGTAGTTAGGCAGCATAGAATGGTGGTCTGTAGGATGATGTTGGTGATCAAGAAGAAGATGAGGTATGTGAGAGCAGTGCCAAGGATAAAATGGTGGAAGTTGAAAAAGGGTGATTTTGAGGTGGAATTCAGGGAAGAATTGATACATGGCACTGGGTGGCAGTGAAGAGTTACCGGATAGCTGGGGAACTACAGCAGAGCTGGTAAGGGAGACATCTAGAAAGGTGTTTGGTGTGACATCTGGACAGAGGAAGGACAAGGAGACCTGGTGGTGGAATGAGGAAGTACAGGAAAGCAAACAGAGGAAGAGGTTGGCGAAGAGGCAGTGGGATTATCAGAGAGATGAAGAAAGTAGACAGGAGTATAAGGAGATGAGGCACATGTCAAAGAGAGAGGTGGCTAAGGAGAAGGTATATGAAGAGTTGCATGAAAGGTTGGACACTAAGGAGGGAGAAAGGGACCTGTACTGATTGGCTAGATAGAGGGACCAAGCTGGGAAAGATGTGCAGCAGGTAAGGGTAATAAAGGATAATGAGGAAAACGTACTCACAAGTGAGGAGAGTGTGTCAAGCCGATGGAAAGAGTACTTTGAGGGCTGATGAATGAAGAGAATGAGAGAGAGAAGGTTGGATGATGTGGTGATAGTGAATCAGGAAGTGCAACAGATTAGCAAGGAGGAAGTAAGGACAGCTATGAAGAGGATGAAGAATGGAAAGGCTGTTGGTCCAGATGACATACCTGTGGAAGCATGGAAGTGTTTAGGAGAGATGGCAGTGGAGTTTTTAACCAGAAAAGTGTTTTGATACTGATTTTTAAGAATAAGGGTGATGGGCAGAGCTGTAGTAACTACAGAGGGTTAAAACTGATCAGTCACAGCACGAAGTTATGGGAAAGAGTAGTGGAAGCTAGGTTAAGAAGGAAGGTGATGATTAGTGATCAGCAGTATGGTTTCATGTCAGGAAAGAGCACTACAGATGTGATGTTTGCTCTGAGAGTGTTGATGAAGAAGTAGAGAAGGTCAGAAGGCAATGCACTGTGTCTTTGTGGACGTAGAGAAAGCATATGACAGGGTGCCTAGAGAGGAGTTGTGGTATTGTATGAGGAAGTCTGGAGTGGCAGAGAAGTATGTAAAAGTGGTACAGGATATGTACGAGGGTAGTGTGACAGTGGTGAGGTCTGTGGTGGGAGTGATGGATGCGTTTAAGGTGGAGGTGGGATTACATCAAGGATCAGCTCTGAGCCCTTTCTTATTTGCAATACTGATGGACAGGTTGACAGACGAGATCAGACAGGAGACTCTGTGGACTATGATGTTTGCAGATGATATTGTGATCTGTAGTGAGAGTAGGGACTGGGTTGAGGAGACCCTGGAGTTGTGTAGATATGTTCTAGAGATAAGACGAATGAAGGTCAGCAGGACTAAGACAGAATATATTTGTGTGAATGAGAGGCAGGATAGAGGAATTTTGAGGATGCAGGGAGTAGAGCTGGCGAAGGTGGATGAGTTTAAATACTTGGGATCAACAGTTCAGAGTAATGGTGAGTGTGAAACAGAGGTGAAGAAGAGAGTACAGGCAGGGTGGAGTGGGTGGAGAAGAGTGTCAGGCGTGATTTGTGACAGACGGATACCAATCAGAGTGAAAGGGAAGGTCTACAAGAGGGTAGTGAGAACAGCTATGTTATATGGGCTGGAGATGGTAGCATTGATAAAAAGGCAGGAATCAGAGCTGGACATGGCAGAGTTAAAGATGTTAAGATTTGCACTGGGTGAGACAAGGATGGACAGGATTAGGAATGAGTATATTAGAGGGTCAGCTCAGGTTGGACGGTTTGGAGATAAAGCCAGAGAGGCTAGATTGGGTTGGTTTGGACATGTGCTGAGGAAGGATGCTGGGTATATATGGGAAAAAGATGCTAAGGATGGAGCTGCCAGGTAAGAGGAAAAAAGGTAGGCCTAAGATAAGGTTTATGGATGTGGTGAGAGAGGACATGCAGGTGGTTGATGTGACAGAGCAAGATGCAGAGGACAGGAAAAAATGGAATCAGATGATCCACTGTGGCGACCCCTAATGGGAACAGCTGAAAGAAAGAGAAGAAGAAGAAGAGATTGAGATATACAATGCAAAGTGCTGCAGACAAATCCAGGAAGGACAGACTATCTTTATACTACTGTAATTACTCAAAATTAAGTCGGTTTTGAATGAATTCATACCTGGGGATGAGACGGCAGCATATCAATTCTTGATTTACACTGCTCCAGTCTCCATCTTTTATTAAGATTCATAAGTACTGCAATAAGGCGATACAGTCAACTAAGGGCTGCCTGTGCCAATGTCACTCATTAGCATTGCCAGATGAGTACAGGGGAAAAGCAGTTGTGAAAAAAATGTAATATGCTACTCACAACTATTCCTATAACTATAACAATTAAGATGACAAAATGTTATTTTAAAATGCTTTTGAAGAATTATTGCATTAAATAAAATGTAAATATTGGTAAATAAACTTGTGGATTAATCCTATAACTATGGAAAAGGTCAACAGTTAATTAGTTCATCAAATGCAGATCAACCAGAAATGCTTCTGTAGTTGGTAATGTGTGGAGGGTTGAAGGAGACCATGGATACAATTATTTTAATTAATTTACTGTAGTGATATATAATGATGGAATTTTGTGGACATGATTGTGCATCAGTGACTCACAGAGAAATTATGGAGGCAGTGGACAGTATTATGATGGAAGAGAGAGGGGAATGGGGATCCTCAGTAGGTATGGAGTGGGTAGTAATTTGTGGAAATTTGTCAGCCTGCATGCTTATTTAGCTATTTCTTTGTTAATGGGTGGTTTGAGTATATCATGATTGTCATAGGAGTAGATTTATTATTTATTTTATATTTGATTACCAGGAAAGTCTAATATAGAATTTGGTGGGCTCTTGTAAGCTGGTTGTATGTGAGCAGGTTAAGTAATTCTAGCCAGGATAGTTACCTAATTGCTATGCAGTGATGTGTCCTGAAGGGTGAGTCAGTAACAAACCTAGCTATTTTATTGTTGCAGGTGTTTAGTTTGATTTAGTAGATTATTGTTTGCATTCCTGCCAGTGGATGCAGTGACACCCAAAGATTAATGATATGGTACAGATAAAAGGAATATATTTTCAGAAAAAAGAAACACCTAAATGTATGGTTAGGAGGAACTTAAGGAGAAACTATGAGCAGTTACCAGTATGTGGAAATCTTCAAGTTGCCTTTTGTAAGAAAATTCTTATGGTAGAGGTTCATAGGTTCATAGGTTCATACTAGGCTATCTGCCCCAGGGCATTTATAAGCCTAGCCAGAGTGTATTTGGCTTTCGCCACCCATTTTAAATTAATTTTGCTATGCTCTTTTTCGAGGTTAGTATACTGTGCCTTTGTCTAACAGTGACACAGAAGTGATACCCGGGGTAAACCTACGATCCCCCATCCAATCATCAAGATTCCTCTTGAAGAGAGTCAATGAGGGACTCTGCCTAACCTGGACTGGGATTTTATTCCAGAGTGAAGGGAGCCTCTGGGTTATGAATCTGTCCCTCCAGCATGTCCTATTTATTTCAGTGCTGAAGTTCAAGTCTCTCGAGCGTGTAGCTCGATGGGATTTGGATTTTTTGAGGTGCAGCATGTCCCTTAATTCTGGGTTGGACATGGCTTTATACGTCAGGCACAGGTCGCCTCTGAGCAGGCGGTATGCCACTGAGTAGAGCTGGAGTTTCTTTAACCGGGCAGCATATGGCATCTGTTTGAGCCCTTTGATCCTCTTGGTGAGGTACTTTTGGGGTCTTTCCAGTTGCTGCAGGTGTCTGGTAAGGTACAGCCCAAAAGGGGCATTGTACTCAATTATGGGCCTGATGAGGGATGAGTAAAGAGGCACGATGACCTCCCCTGATCTAGATGTGAATCTCTTCATGATTAGGTGGGCTATATAAAATGTTTTTCTAACCACTTTGGCCACGTGGTTGTCAAATGAGAGATTGCTATCAACTTGGGTCCCCAGGTCCATAATTACTTCTTCTGTACTTAATGGATTACCACTTATGTGGTAATTTGTCGGCACTTTGTTTTTGCCAAAGGGGATGACTATACACCTTTTGGCATTTAGCTTGAGGCCATGGCTCTGGCACCAGTTGTCTGTTTCTATGAGGCCCTTTTGGAAGGATGCTTGTGTTGGCTGGAGAGTCGATTATGGCGCCCAGTTTGCAATCATCTGCGAACTTGGTCAGCCACAGTCTTTCCGTGTTGGCCTTTATCTCTGAGAAATATATACCGAACAAGAGAGGTCCCAGGACTGAGCCTTGTGGGACACCACTTGTAACTGGTTTGGAGTCTGACATGGCTCCAGCAATTCTAACCATGTGGGTTCTGTCCTTGAGCCAGTTTGCAACCCATCTAGTGACATAGGGGTTTATATTTAAGCTGGTGAGCTTATCTATACTGCCCGAGTGGGGTATTGTATCGAAGGCTTTTGCGAGGTCCAGTTAGGCTGTGTGGACCACCTTCCCCTCGTCAATGGCCTTGGTGACTGTTTCGAAGAAATCAACCAGGTTTAAGAGGCAGGATCTGCCCTTAACAAAGCCAAACTGGGTAGGATCCAGTGTCTGTAGGTCCCCAATATCTTTATTTATAAGGTCCATGATGATCCTTTCCATAGCTTTGCAGACCAAGCTAGTCAGGCTTAAGGGGCGATAGTTTCCAGAATCCGTTGAGGCACCACCTTTGTGGAGAGGGACCACCGTTGCTGTACACCACTCTTTGGGTACATATCCTGTAGTAAGGCTGAGAATGAACAGTAGTTTTATGTTTGGGTTTAGCTCTTCTTGGAGTTCATGTAGGACGCAGCCTGGGACACCGTCTGGTCCCATTGATGCTGTGGTTTTTGCTTTGGAGAGGGCAGCTCTTACCTATGCATCTGAAATGTCATGGGGGCAGCACTCTGCTGGGATAGATATTTGCTCTTTTGGTGGGGGGGAAGTTTGCGCTGAACCTGTCAGCTAGGATGTTGGCAATGTCTGTTGGTTCGGTGTATTTAGAGTATACTGTTTGTCTGACAGAACTAATTTAGTCATTTGTAGTCTTTTCCCATCTATATAACTGCCATCTATTTAAGTATATTACTTAATTCAGATTATTGATTTTACTAACATTTTATTTTGTGTTTATTAACTTCACTGTATTAGCATGTTGTTATTCTTTTCTTTATTTCTGCACGTATCCTGGGAATTAACTTCACTGTATTAGCATGTTGTTATTCTTTTCTTTATTTCTGCATGTATCCTGGGAAGGGCAAAAAATGTTCCAGGTGGATCTCTACCCAAATGAACACATGTAAACTAACAAACAAATCAAACGCACAAACAGACAAACACAAATACAAATAAGGTACCTTTACATATATATATATGTATATATGGGTCTACTACTAATGCCCGAAACGACGATTCCCCGACGGAAAACTCACCGACACCAGATGACCGACAGGTAAGTGTACCGACAGAGTGATTTGCCGACAGCAGAAAGACCGACAAGGGAATGTGCGATCGCGACGCGGTAAGTGTGCGATGGTGACGGAGTTAGGAGCGGTCAGGTAAGTGCTCGAGATTGTGGGATGTCGGGTTAGGCTGTGGGAAAGGTGAGTGTGTGTTCGTGTCGGAGGTATGGTTCGGGTAAGGTAAGTGTGTGCTAGTGAGGGACTGTAGTTTAGGGACGGGTTAAGTGAGTTAGGGTTAGGGTGCAGGTAGGTGATGTGTGCGTTAGTGTCGGAGCTTGGGCTAGGGGTGGGTTAAGTGAGTTAGGGTTAGGGTGCAGGTAGGTGAAGTGTGCGTTAGTGTCGGAGCTTGGGCTAGGGGTGGGTTAAGTGAGTTAGGGTTAGGGTGCAGGTAGGTGATGTGTGCGTTAGTGTCGGAGCTTGGGCTAGGGTGGGTTAAGTGAGTTAGGTTAGGGTGCAGGTAGGTGAAGTGTGCGATAGTGTCGGACCTTAGGGTTAGGGTTTGGGTCAGGGCTAGTGTGTATGCTATGTAGTGTCGCGTGTTGTTTACGTTCTGTGTGTCGGTGTAATGGTGTTCGGTGTAATGGTGTTCGGTGTTTTGCGTTGTCGGGTTTGTGTGATGTCGGTCATCTGGCGTCGGGGAGTTTTCCGTCGGGGAATCGTCGTGTCGGTAATTAGTAGTAGACCCGTATATATATATATATATATATATATATATATATATATATATATATATATATATATATTGAGGGTACTGGTTTAAAACCAATCAATGGCTATATTATATATAGTGTTAGGATTAAGGGAGGGTTAGATTTTATTTAATCCTGAGGTATTTTTTGGTATCCTTCATTCTCTTTCATATTCTCTGAATGTTGTGTTTGGAGAGGATGGAAGGATTTTGAAGAAGAGTTTGAGGGGACAATTTGGAAAATACCTTACTGGAAAACTGGATGAGGTGTGGCAATGAGTGTGGTATATGGGAATATGTTAAAAGATTGGTTGGACGTTGTTAAATGTTTGAGGTATCAGAAGCTGAAATAAGTGAGAACTATTTAGTGCATTGGTGGGAAGATGTGGTTGATCACCAGAGGAAGTATGTGTTTCGGAGAAAGATAAGGTTTCAAGATGTATTAGCATTCAGGGATTTTTCCAGGAGCTGGACTTGCAAAAGAAAAAAAAACTGTATGTTAAGGCAAACCCTATCGCATTAGGCTAAGAAGGAAAGGTAATGTACTTATGAGTCATAAGGAGTGAAAGAAGTACTAGAGTATATGTAAGAGCTGACAGCTTGTGAATTACACTAGAGACAGTGTTATAAGTACAACAGTTATAGCCAATGGATATGATCATCCCTGTGTATTAATATTATAGACCCATGAATTATAGACATAGGATAGATAAAGAATTAGTTCTTTGTTTGTGTTGTATTTGGGTTTGTAGATGTGCAGAGTAACATCGTAATAGAAGTGATGCTACTAAAATGATTAAAGTAAAATTTGTTCCTGTCAAAAAGTAGGGGACTGATCTTTTTTAATTCATGTTTCTTTTCCTTCTGAACTGTCTTAGCTGCAGTTGCACTTTTTTAATATAGCTATACAGCTTATCCTATATGTTGCATTTATTGCCAGCTCTTCACTAGTCCATTCCTATTTCTTTTTTATTATTTTATAGTGTGTATCTAGTTTTTGTTTCTAAGCTGTTCCTGTTTTTAAGATTTTCCATAAAGTTCTTCTATTCTTTTTGCTAAATGCTAATGGATCTTTTTCATACACCTGAGTTATCACCATGTTAGACAGATGGGGCTGTCACAAAAAGAGCTATTGCCAGCCTAGCTATCTAGAATTTTGTAAATATTTATTTATTATTATTTATTTACTTTAAATTTGTTGACCAGGAGTATCCGACTGAGCTATTGCCCTTTTTCAGCAGAGGCCCGGGGAGAAAAGCTCTAAAGATATACAATGGAGTAAAAATAGCAATACAGATACATTTCAATAAAAACAGCAATAGATAATTTTGGTAGTTAAAACAGGTATGCTACATACATGTTTATTGCTGACAGATAAAACAATGACATTATATGTCATTTGTGAATATTAATATGATTTACATAGAAGTGTTTCAGAAGGAGATGCTGCCAGCCGAGCTGTCTGGAATTTTGTAAATGATTATATGTCAGTTGTGAATGTCATCATGATTCATATGCTTGTGTTACACATGTATTAGAACTGTATGTTATGTGTATATTAAACTGTTGGTACAGAAGAGTGTGTGAAAATGGTTTGTACAGTACAGAGCTTAAGATGTATCCACAGTGTACCCTACTGGAAAAGAAAAGAAATGTATATAAACTATTGTAATTTTGTAAATGTATATGTTTAACAGTGGGAACCGGTACATAGACGGTTAACTTGCAAAACTTCAGTAAAATATTTGAAATTAAATTGTTTTATAACTGATCCATAAAAGAGATGTTATCTTTCTGTTTCAGTGCAGCAAGAAGACAGGATGTCTAAAACTAGGGAGCTTTCTGCGTTGTTTTGTAAGTGTTTTATTGTTTTATGTCTTCCAGCAGTTGCAGACATCTGAAGGCTATGTATTTTCACAGGGAGATGTGAAATGCTAGCAGTTTCTAGCAATGATTGTTGAGCCTGGGAACTGAAGTCAGGTGACAAAAAGTGATGTCATCCTGCAAGTATCCCAGCAGTAATATTTGGTATTAATTTTAGAACTCTCTGAGAGAGTGACTATGCATTTTGTATTTTGTCTTTTGACCTGGCAGCATCAGCTGGAAACATCCACTCACCACATCAATCTTGCCTTGCTGTAAATAAGTTAACTAGGGTACAGTAAATTCTTCTAGATATAGTTAGGAATATAATAAAGATTATTTAGATGTTTTCTGTATTTATTTAAGACTGTCCTGCAATTTTGTTTTAAATATTTCCTGTGATTTTCAACTCTGAAGTTACTGTGATGATTTACTGAGTATTTTCTTGTTCTTTTATTATTTATTATTAAACATATTTAAACCTGTCTTTGTGGCTGATATTTGCGAGACATATTTAAGCTCTGAGAGTACTTGTATATCTATTTGGTACCACTGTGCAGGCCACTCCTAATAGCCTTGCTCTTGGTCAGACTACCATTTGGATTAATAGTAACATTACAAAGTAGGATTGGACACCCTTTGTTAAGGCCCTTAAAGTAGTTGATAAGGGGCTCTGGTGGTGGTGATAACTATCTTATAGTCTGGGCAGAAGGGAGCATAGCTAGTAAACCTGTGCTAGCCTTTCCCAGGTTTGTGTGTGTGTAAAACAAATCTCCAAGAGTATGTGTGTCAGCTACTTTGGTGGGGACACGAAGCACTGGTTGGACAGAGAGAGTGTTGGAGGACTTGGCTTGGAACCCTGACTAAGGACTCAACCCTATAGATGTGCTATTGGGGAGTCTTACTGAGCATCTGGAAAAAGAGGGAGAAACCAGCCCGAGACTGACTGTGGTCTTTGTGTGCTCTTAAGGGAAATTGCACTTTACTATGTGTGCACTTGTCATCCTCCCAGTGTGTTTGTTCCCCATTGTTGCCAGTGGTGAGGACTGAGGCTCTTTGATTATTGGGCCAGTGTTGGGGCGTCACAGGGACCTTACTTTGTGGACTCATCCAAAGGATGACATCTCAGGTGTGCTGAAATCCCCACTACAGTGTTAATAATGGAAAAATTAATCCAAACTGGTCCAGGAATAGACTTTTACAGTATCACAGGAAAGTGTGCTACCTGTTGAACACATATTTTCACATTTATTTTGCTGTTATGTGAGTTTGACACCTTTCTGCTACACATTTAACTGAGAACTTCATGAAGTTTTGAATAATTTCTTTACCATACAGACTGATAGAGAATAATGCTTCATATATCAAAATATTTATTTAATTAAAGATTATCAAATACACAGTGATTTGTAGATTATGAAATCACAATTTATTCCATAAACTGTCTTCCTTACTGATGTCAGATTACACACACACACACACACACACACACACACACACACACACACACACACACACAGACACACACACAAACACACACCCACAAACGCACACACACACATACACACACACAAATATTCAGTAGAAAGTCCTTTCTTGAATCATGAAATGTTCATAATTCCCTACTGAGCATATGCTAGCATCCAACAAATACTGCAACATGATAAGTCATAGAACAACTACCGTCCTTTATAGTTTTACTAATGCTGTGAAATTCAGAAGAAATGCAAGTTACTCAGTTTCCTCTCTTTCTTGAACTATCAAAAGCATTCACTACTGTCTCCCATCAACATCTATTATATAAACTCTCTTCTCCTCTCTGTCTCTTTCTGAATCATCACTCTCATGGTTTCATAGTCATCCTTCTAAGAGGCAACAAGCAGTAAAATGGCAAACTAATATCCCATCCTTCCTATGCATAGTTATAGGCATTCCCATGAGTCTAATTTGGTCCCTTATTATTTAATATTTTCATAAATGACCTCACAGCATCCAAACAGGTCAATGTATTCCACTATGCACATGATTTCACTCTCTTCTGCTCTACCCAGAACCTAGCTACATTTCATCAACTCACCAATGTCTTTCTTATCCATTGAAGCATGGCTGGATAACCTTCAACTACTCCCAAATTCGAAAAGTAAGTTAATACTGTTTACTCCTAAGTAACTCTCAGAAGAGAAGACTCTCTTAAGCATTATGTCAGTCAATAACATCAAAATTGAACTGTGATACATACAAAGCTACTTGGAGTAACCATAGATGACCACTTGAAATCTGACCAACTTATACAACAAGTAGTTAAAAACCACCAAAACCCCAATTTCACATTTAGGGCCAAACCTTCCAACTCTGCCTGAGAAAACATTGCCTCCGCCTTTATATTTCCCTCACTTCTATATGCCTCACTTATACTTACTTATGCAGATTACTCAGAAATGTAAACTACAGCAATGTTATAACAAAGTGACAAACATGCAGAAAGCTATCCCTGTCAGTTTTACTACTGGTTGTCTCTCAAAACAGCCAAACTGGACTGAACTGCCATACCACCTAACATATAGTCATCCAGTCACAACTTACCAACATGTCTACAAACCTGATAACTGTACTTCTTTACATAATATCATCCAACACTTTTGTTGTTGTTGTTGTGTCTTTCGGCTTTTCCTGGTTAGGGGTCGCCACAGCGGAACTCCGGTCCGCTAATGATTGGCAGTATATTTTTACGTACTGAGTTGCTGGCCCTGATGCACAACCTTCAACGAAGGTACGCCCATTCACGCATGTCTCCACACAGAAGACGCTCTAGCTGAGAATTGAACAGGACAACATCTTACTGTGAGTCAACAACGCTACCGCAGCACCACCACCGCAGTTTTTAATATCATCCAACACTATTTCCCAAAAATAGCTTTATGCTCTGGGAACAAACTTCTACTTGTTGTAACAAAATCTAGTTACACTGCTGTTGATTTATTAAATTCTATGTCTTCATAATCTGGAACTCCATTCCATTATATCTGAAACATGTAGGGAAGCTAAAGTCATTCAAATCCTGACATAAACAATACCTGATGGACTGGTGACAGTAGTCATCATCACCTCCAAGATAACCGTCAGTGTTTATAGCTTTCTGTTCATGTTACTGCCTATCTAGCTACTTCTATAGAATTACTTACATGAAACTTTTATAAATAATGATTACCTCAGTTTTACTATTATCTTTTGTAATTATCACGCTTCCTCTATCACAAACTGCTTTCATATGTCCTGCCCCCTCTCTTTCTTACCGTTCTCCTACTTACAGATATATGTCTCTTTTCATATTTCTTTTTCACTTCTCTACACATCCTTTTCTCCTTTTTCCATTCCACTCATAAAAATCTCTGGCAGACTTCTATAATATTTATCTCTATATATATATCCTGCCCATTACATTATTGACTGGTACGTAGGGGCAACAATAAGGACAATAGTCCTTGTTGCTGTTTCCAAGATGTATGGCCAATTTAAAGTGTTCAAATGTCTTTGAAATGTGAGGGGAAACCAGACCAACAAGAGAAAACCCATGTTCACACAAGGAGGACATGCAGAATTTACCCGGAAGACACTCCAACTGATAATCGAACTGGAGAAGTTGCTGTGAGATGACAATGCTACCCACTGCACCACTGTGCCACCCTACTGTAATTTCTATCCTTTCCAAATTTTTCACATTGTACTTTTCATTCTTTAATTTCAACCTTTTATTCCCTTTTTCACTTTTCTTTCATCATCTTTCCAAGCAAGATTACAAAGAAGTTATCTTGTCTTCAGTGCCCTAACTGTACAAAGACTTTTCTCATAGATGTCAGCTACCTCATATGCATGTAAACATTTTAGTGTTCTGTCTAATGTGATATTGTAATTTCTAGTATTAATTGTTTTTTCAGCAGAGGCCTTGGCAGAAAAGCTCTAGGAAAAACTGAACAGTACAACATAAGGGGTATGTACTAAGTATTCTTATGTTTTGCTATTCAGTTTTTCTGTGGAGCTTTTCTCCCCCAGCCTCCACTGAAAGGGGGGGGGGGTCTGCATTGCAGGACTTTCATTTAAAACAAATATAAATAAGTAAATATTTCCCTGAATATGATTGTGCATATCTTAGTAAAATAGTCTAAATAAACAAATACCAGTTATATCTTTATATATGAAAAAAATATATTTGTGGTTCCAGTGATATTAAAGCTGAACATCTGACATCCATGTTATTGCAGCTTCTGGCATGACTACATTGAATGACCTTGATCAACAAGCAGACCTCACTCCATAGCGACAGTTTACAAAATTAATTAATTAAGTAATATATTGCGGGTCTCTAAGCAACTGTGATTATACTTCTAAAATGTAATTAATTCTGAGAAGCATTCCTCATTTTGAGTCTTAAAAATTCCATGTTCCAGGCTGTTCCACACATTCATTGCAAGAATTTGTTTTAGCAGATATAGATGGCAAATAATATTGAATAGTACTGAATCATCTTAATTCATAAAAAGAACACTTGCTAAGTATAAAGATGCAGTTAATATCTATGCTGTAAGTTTCCCAGTCTAAGTTCATAGGTTCATAGGTTTATACTAGGCTATCTGCCCTAAGGCATTTATAAGCCTAGCCCAGAGTTTTTGTGGCTTACGCCACCCCTTATGTTAAAAAATACTGTGCCCATTAGTTTGTTGTGCCTCTGTCCAGCAGTGACACAGAGATGATTCCCGGGGTAAACCTACGATCTCTCATCCACCGGTCAAGATTTCTCTTGAACAGAGCCAGCGAGGTGCTCTGCCTCACATGGACCGGGATTTTATTCCACAATGTAGGGAGTCTCTGGGTGACAAATCTATCCCTCCAGCATGTCCTATTTATATCTGTGCTAAGGTTTAAGTCGCTTGCTCTAGTGGATCTGGTAGATTTGGATTTTTTGAGGTGGAGCATGCCCATTAATTCCGGGTTGGACATGGCCTTGTATGTCAGGCACAGGTCACCTCTGAGCAGACGGTATGCAACTGAATAGAGCTGGATTTTCTTCGGTCTGGCAGCATATGACAGATTTTGGTGTCCCTTTATCCTTTTGGTGAGGAACTTTTGGGGTCTCTCCAATTGCTGCAGGTGTCAGGTGAGATACATCCCGAATGGGGCATTGTACTCGATCATTGGTCTGATAAGTGAAGAGTACAGGGGAACAATAACCTCACTTGATCAGGACGTGAATCCCTTCATGATCAGGTGGGCAATGTAGGTTTTTCTAACCACTTTAGTAATGTGAGTGTCAAAAGAAAGGCCACTGTCAACCTGGGTCCCAAGGTCCCTGATAACCTCTTCTGTGCTTAGTGGATTGCCACCTATATGGTAGCTTGGGGTTACCTTGTTTTTCCTGAAGGGTATGACTATACATTTTTTGGCATTTAACTTCAGGCCATGGCTCTGGCACCAGCTATCAGTTTCCATGAGACCCCTCTGAAGGATATCTGTGTCCGATGTACTTTCCACTATGGCTCCCAGTTTGCAGTCATCTGCAAACTTTGTCAGCCATAGTCCTCCTATGTTAGCCTGTACTTCTGAGAAGTAGATGCCGAACAATAGGGGGCTAAGGACTGAGCCCTGTGGGACACCACTTGTGACCGGCTTGTAGTCTGACATGGCACCAGCTACTCTAACCCTGTGGGTTCTGTCCTTTGGCCAGTTTGCAATCCATCTTGTGACATATGGGTTTACATTTAAGCTGGTAAGTTTCTCTATAATACCTGAGTGGGGTATTGTGTCGAAAGCTTTTGCAAGGTGAAGGTAGGCTGTATGGACTGCCTTTCCCTCATCTGGCCTTGGTGACTGTTTTGAAGAAGTCGACCAAGTTCAAAAGTCATGATCTGCCCTTGACAAAGCCAAACTGGGTTGGGTCCAATGTCTGCAAGTCCCCTATGTCTTTGTTTATGAGTTCCATTATGATCCTCTCCATAGCTTTGCAGACCAGGCTTGTTAAGCTTATGGGGCGGTAATTACCAGGGTCCATAGAGGCACCGCCTTTGTGGAGTGGGACCACAGTTGCCGTACACCACTCCTTGGGCACGTATCCTGTGGTAAGGCTAAGATTAAACAGCTGCCTTATGTGCGGGTTTAGTTCCTCATTGAGTTCATGTAGCACACAGCCAGGGACACCATCTGGTCCCATTGATGCTGTGTTTTTAGCTTTAGAGAGAGCAGCTTTCACCTGCGCATTGGAGATGTCTGGGAGGCTGCACTCTGCTGGAGTAGTTATCTCTCCTTTTGGGGGGGGGGTGAAGTTTGCACTGAACCTGCCTGCCAGTATGTTGGCAATGTCTGTGGGTTCAGTGATTTTTGTATCATTTTGGACTAATTCTGAGCATATCTGGGAGTTTCCACCCAGGTTTCTAACATAGCTGAAGAAGGCCTTATGATTGTCTTTTGAATCTATGGCAATTTTTCTCTCAAAGTTGGCCTTGGATGATTTTATGAGTGCTCATATTTTTTTTACTAATAATGATCAAAGGTGTCTTCTCTTTTATGGATTTTGCTCTATCATGTAACAGCTTTCTCCTCTTATTGTAAAGTTTGTTTATGGCTGGGGTCCACCAGACTGGACGTTTGGCCTTGGTGGAAAGAGTCTTGGTTTTATTAGGGATTGCCTGATCCATGCAGTCCTGGACGTGTTCGTAGAAGGCATTTGTAAGGGCTTCCGCAGCTTGGGTTGTGGTTTCCACTGGCTCGGGGGCCTTGAAGGATACCACACCAGTCTTGAGTAGTGTGAAGTTTGCTTTAGAGAAGTTCTTCACTGTGGTCTTTTTTGTTTGGGGTGGGGGCGGGATGTGGATATCCAGTGAGATTAGTTTATGATCTGATCTCACCAATGAGGGATATACTTCCGGTGTGGAGCATTTTGTCCCCATGTTTGTGATGATGAGATCTAGTATATTTTCTCCTCTTGTGGGAACGGTGACTAGTTGTTCCATGGCATTTGAATTTATGAACTCCAGGAACCTTTGGGCTAGAAAGTTTGGGCTTGAGTAATGTTCCCAGTCTATATTCGGGTAGTTGAAGTCACCCAATATAATGGTGTTTGGAGATACATTTATACCCTCCAGTGTCTTCAGGAAGGCTGCGTGGGGTTCCTGAGTTTGAGAGGGTGGCCTATAGCATGCTACAAATTGTAGAGCAGTTTTGCCTATGGTTAATTGCACCTGGATGGTTTCCGATGCTTCGTGCATTGCCACCAACCTGGAGGTGTGGGTATCCTTGATGAATATGGATACACCCCCTCCTTTTGTGGTGTGGTCCGGGTTTTGGGGCCGGAACGCATGATATGAGGTAAAACCTGATAGTGCTGGGGTGCTCTCAGGAGCCTTGAACCAGGTTTTAATCACAGCACAGACATCGATGTTCTCCATACTGAGAAGGGCCTCGAGTGCGTGCATTTTGAGATTTAGACTTCTGGCATTGAGCAGCATTACCCTTAGTTTCTTCCCATTTTTGTTTTCTAGGGTGGTAGGTTTAGAATTTGAGCCTTGCCTAAAAAAGGCACTATAGGGGTGGCAAGAGCCTTAGCCAATATCCGGAATCCCAGGGGTGACAGGTGCAAGCCGTCCCTTGCGAAGCAGCGTGGCTTGTCAAGCATGTCATCCCAGGCAGACAGACACTGGATCCCCTTTGAATGACACCAGAAATTAAGCCAATTGTTAAAGCTGATCATCTTGTCTCTATGTTGTGGCATCATTCTTGGTGAAGGAAGGATGCTGCTCAGGGTCAGGGTCATACCTGCCTGGGCTACATAATCAGGGAGCTCCTCTATGTCTCTTTTCATGTAGTCTAGGGAGGTACGTCTCAGGTCGTTCACACCAGCATGGACAATGACTGTGTCATATTTGTACTTGCTGTGGAGCGACCCAAGTGCTTGTGTTATGTGGCGGATTCTAGCGCCCGATAGGCAGCTTACTGTGACCCTCTCCTTGTTCAGCCTGGTGAGTGGGACGTCAGTGTGTCTGACTATGGAGTCACCTATGACAAGTATGTTTGGTGTTGTATTTGGCCTTAAGGGCTGTGACTGCTTTGCACACTGATTTTGTGTTTTATGTGTTGCCTGTGGTGTGTCATGAGGTGGCGGTTGCTTGGGTGTCTGCTTTGGAGGCCTCTGCTGTTTAGGTAAATTTTTGCTCAGAGCCTCCAGTATGTCTTTGTGTGTTTATGTGTTTGATTCATTGTTGTGATAGCTTTATGTGAGACTGGTTTTGTGGTGTGTGTAGTTGCCTTCTCCTCCTGTCTGGTCTTGCCAGTCCTGAGTTGAGAGAGCTCAGCCTCCAGTTTGGCTAAATAGCTGCATCTCTCGCAAGTATTTGTGTTATGTGGGAGGAGGAGAGGGTTGTCTGTGTACATGAGGCAATTGTAACATTGCCTCAATATTCCCAGATTCACCAACTGGACAGGAGAGGACGCCAGCATCTGGCCCTTCGACATGCTAGAGAAATTAAGAAGTTTGGGGTGTAACTGAATGAGGGAGGACTTAGTAAGGAAGTGGGTACTCCTGGGGGGGGGGGTTCGCTAGTGAGGGACTTTGTATAATACAGAAGTGCTAAGCCTGAAAAGAAGATGCTTTTAAGACAAGTGCTGAGCTTTTTTTTTTTTTTTTTTGGAGAAAAAAAAAAAGCTTTTTAGGAACAAGTGCTGCGCTTTTTAGTTAAGGGATATACTGTTTAGATTACTAGTAGAGCAGTTCTAAGGGAAAAAATGAAGAACAGACTTTATGGAACCAGAAAAAGTTTAACCTTGTTAAACCGACGCTGCCCGATGCTGCTCTAGTGGCAACTCCGTGCTAAATCGTGCTAAAGCACGCTAAAGCATGCTTGATAGCAGGGGCTGGAAAGAGCCAGGAATTGACCCAATACGGCCAATAAAACTACAGTTTCAAGTCAGTAACCACTCCCACGGGGGGCAGGGGAGCTGCTCAATGTTTTTCACTGCCACTGATCAACAGAGAGACTTTCCTTTAGCCCAAGCAAAAATGGCCTCACAGAAACTTACAAACAGTTCAGGAACAGCAAGCCTGTAACTGAACTTTTTTAAATCTTAGAAAAGTGGGAAAAAGCAAGATTTTTTTTTTTTTTTTTTTCAGAGATAGCAGAGGTTCACAAGTAATATCAAGTTATAACAGTGCAGTAAATGACCCCACACAAGAGTGCTAGGTCAAAGACAGAAAATATGCAAGTTTTGAGAAAAAACGATTTTAAAATTAAGCGCAAACAGGAAATTCAGTAAACAGCTTTTGGTTGTGCTCTAAATACAGCTACTAATGCAGAAATCAAGTTTAACAAGCCAGAAAATGCTCAAACTAGGCAACTATGCAGAAGAACTTAGCAAATAAACAGAGAAAAAATACTTAAAATCTCAAAAGTGGCTCCCTTCTTTTCTCAGCATTTTTTCCTCTCGGTGGGTGCTTCACCAACAGCCAACAAGCCTGAAAAGACGCCAAACCCATGAGGCAACTAGGTTTTAAGAGAGGAAGATGAAGGAGTTTTGGAAATTACCCCTACTGGTCAATAAAACTACAGTTTCAAGTCAGTAACCACTCCCACGGGGGCAGGGGAGCTGCTCAATGTTTTTCACTGCCACTGATCAACAGAGAGACTTTCCTTTAACCCAAGCAAAAATGGCCTCACAGAAACTTACAAACAGTTCAGGAACAGCAAGCCTGTAACTGAACTTTTTTAAATCTCAAAAAAGTGGGAAAAAAAGCAAGATTTTTTTTTGTTTTTGTTTTTTCAGAGATAGCAGAGGTTCACAAGTAATATCAAGTTATAACAGTGCAGTAAATGACCCCACACAAGAGTGCTAGGTCAAAGACAGAAAATATGCAAATTATGAGAAAAAAACGATTTTAAAATTAAGCACAAACAGGAAATTCAGTAAACAGCTTTTGGTTGTGCTCTAAATACAGCTACTAATGCAGAAATCAAGTTTAACAAGCCAGAAAATGCTCAAACTAGGCAACTATGCAGAAGAACTTAGCAAATAAACAGAGAAAAAATACTTAAAATCTCAAAAGTGGCTCCCTTCTTCTTTCAGCGTTTTCTCCTCTTGGTGGGTGCTTCACCAACAGCCAACAAGCCTGAAAAGATGCCAAACACATGAGGCAACTAGGTTTTAAGAGAGGAAGATGAAGGAGTTTTGGAAATGACACCTACTGGTCAATAAAACTACAGTTTCAGGTCAGTAACCACTCCCACGGGGGATAGGGGAGCTGCTCAATGTGTTTCACTGCCACTGATCAACAGAGAGACTTTCCTTTAGCCCAAGCAAAAATGGCCTCACAGAAACTAACAAACAGTTCAGGAACAGCAATCCTGTAACTGAACTTTTTTAAATCTCAGAAAAGTTGGAAAAAAGCAAGATTTTTTTTGTTTTTGTTTTTTCGGAGATAGCAGAGGTTCACAAGTAATATCAAGTTATAACAGTGCAGTAAATGACCCCACACAAGAGTGCTAGGTCAAAGACAGAAAATATGCAAGTTTTGAGAAAAAACTATTTTAAAATTAAGTGCAAACAGGAAATTCAGCAAACAGCTTTTGGTTGTGCTCTAAATACAGCTATTAATGCAGAAATCAAGTTTAACAAGCCAGAAAATGCTCAAACTAGGCAACTATGCAGAAAAACTTAGCAAATAAACAGAGAAAAATACTTAAAATCTCAAAAGTGGCTCCCTTCTTCTCTCAGCATTTTCTCCTCTTGGTGGGTGCTTCACCAACAGCCAACAAGCCTGAAAAGACACCAAACCCACGAGGCAACTAGGTTTTAAGAGAGGAAGATGAAGGAGTTTTGGAAATGACCCCTACTGGTCAATAAAACTACAGTTTCAAGTCAGTAACCACTCCCACGGGGGGCAGGGGAGCTGCTCAATGTTTTTCACTGCCACTGATCAACAGAGAGACTTTCCTTTAGCCCAAGCAAAAATGGCCTCACAGAAACTTACAAACAGTTCAGGAACAGCAAGCCTGTAACTGAACTTTTTTAAATCTCAGAAAAGTGGGAAAAAAGCAAGATTTTTTTTTTCAGAGATAGCAGAGGTTCACAAGTAATATCAAGTTATAACAGTGCAGTAAATGACCCCACACAAGAGTGCTAGGTCAAAGACAGAAAATATGCAAGTTTTGAGAAAAAACGATTTTAAAATTAAGTGCAAACAGGAAATTCAGTAAACAGCTTTTGGTTGTGCTCTAAATACAGCTACTAATGCAGAAATCAAGTTTAACAAGCCAGAAAATGCTCAAACTAGGCAACTATGCAGAAAAACTTAGCAAATAAACAGAGAAAAAATACTTAAAATCTCAAAAGTGGCTCCCTTCTTCTCTCAGCGTTTTCTCCTCTTGGTGGGTGCTTCACCAACAGCCAACAAGCCTGAGTCATTTGTAAGTGCTCCACGTTCTGCCCATTTGCTCCATATTGTGAGAGGTAACGTTCCACATAATTCCATCCAACCCCACATAAATGATAGTGGTCAGTTCAGTGGCACTGCCTATCATAGTGCACACTGTGTGTTGACACTGGCTTTTTGTTAGTGCTTTAACTCCTTGTGCGCATCACAAAGACTGGCTTGGGCTTACAGTGCTGCTTTGCAACAAGACATGGCATAACAGTTGGCAGACTTGGTTTACAATGCAGTACTTTGATAAGGCATCTGAATGACATCACTATAGCCAATTCCGTGGAGGTCCATTTTCACCAGTGCTGATATATCAGCATCCTTCTTTGCCGCAGGAGTACAGACACACAACTTCCAGTAGGCAGTTTTAGCAAGCATCAGTACTACACCATGGCAGCCAGATCCATAGGAGTCCATTATTTTAAGCATCCCCACATCATCCAGATTACTTTTTTCTTGCTTTCTCACACGTTGTCGTAAAGTTCAAGCTTTCCCTGCATCTTTTCAATGCACACTAACTGGCCAAAAACTGTAGTATAGTAACTGTGGAAGAATTAATCTAATTAAGCTGGGGCAAGCTATATGGTTCTAGATGAGCTGAGGTACAGTCTAAAGTTTTTTTTTCAATTTTTTGATCCAATGAGTCATAGCTTTGTAAAGAAATTCAATCATTTGTTTTCTTAAAAATAATAAATAAATTGGGTTAAAGGCTTAATGCTCAAAGACGACAAAACAGTAGTTAACAATAACTGGGAAAACAGTCAATGTTGATCAGTTCCCTACCCAGGCAAAGATAAATAATAAATAGTTAAACAGAATGCTTGCAAGTGCATATGAATCATATCTGGAAATACTGTCTGCCTTCTTACCCTTGTTGCCTTACAGTTTGCCTTATTCTTCAGATTTTTCCCCAAATTTCCTATCAATGCATGCCCACTGGCCAAGACTGCAGTGTAATAATTGTGGATGAACTAATCTAATTAACCCATGGGTCTGGGGCTGCTAAGAACCCATACTCAGTGAGATTCTAGATGCTCTGAAGTGCATTTGCAGGCTTTTTTCTTCAGTCCAACGAAGGTCTGAACAAAGTTCATGACTAAGACAATACATTGACCCATTTATTATCTTTAAAGGAAAAACAAAACAAATTGTGTCCACTATTTAATGTTCAAAGCTGGCAAAACAGTAATTCTCAATAAAATGAGAAAGCAAATGCTTGTAAGAACACATAAATCATATCTGAAAATACTGTTTGCCTTCCTCTCACTGCCACCCCCCCAAAAAAAAACAAGTTTTACACACACACACACACACACACACACACACACACACACACACACACACACACACACACACACACACACTTACCTACAGGCAAGCTGAAGGAATGCCAGTTCATCTAAGGCTTATCTATGGGGTATTGGTGGGAACCAGTGGACCACATGGAAAAACCCAAACACGGGCATGGAGGGCATGCAGAGCCCACACAGGAGGAACAACAGCCAAGAACTCAGACAGCCAAATACTATATAATGGCAACACTACTCACTGTGCCATGATATCAATTACCTCTTGCTTTCAGGCACATCTCACTCAGACCACCAAATCTTATGTCTGACTATTGTGAAAAGTGAAATAAATTATAGACAACTTATTAATCTTAAATACATTGCATGCCCCCCCCCCCCCACACACACACATGCAAGCATAAGCCATAACAATGATCGTTTTACACATATTTCAGCAGGCACAACACATTGTGTGACAATGGTCCTGCCAACATCCAGATCACTGAGTGTCTAACAGGGATCAAACAGTGGGTCAAGTTACTTTTATCCACAGATGACCTGTGCACCTATGAATTACAGCTACTTTATTGACTGTATACACCTTAGATATTTATGGTGAAAAGGGCCAGAATGAAGTATTCCATCTTGAAAGAATTGATAAGAATGTAGTAAATTGGAATTAACTGGAAACAGCTGAAATGAGACTGGAATGAATGTCTTTATCTGTTAATTACCTACACTTGTGCTTAACAGGTGCCAGACTCTTTTTTATGGGCCAAGTATTTTTATACTTTTCACAATGAGTTATGCACATGCGGTAGTTCAGATAAAAATGCTTTATTAGATAGTAACAATATCTGAATACTTTCGCCAATAACAGTGCTGATAAACAATAATAGTCTGTAAACATTCTGGCATGTTGGATAACCTAACAGTGCTGATAAATATCCAAAGTTTCTGCACATATATTCTGATTCCCCTGAATAATTTCAACCAAAACAGTCTTTTTCTCCTGATAGTATGGATATTTGAACTGACGTCTGTACACAGGTTCTCATGCCTGTACTGTAAAGACCTTTTGCATATCAGTCCAAAAGATAACAACTGACCATGTGTGAAGTACTTCCTAATAATACCAAAACCCTGCAATATTTTACATGCTTCTTTGGCCTTGGTTTTCAAGCCTTGTCTTGCATGTGCCTCACAATGCCTGTCTATTCTTTATTTAGCATTCCATTGCAAGTACATATATCTTTCCCTTGAGAAAGTAACATTCTGTAGCTTTCTCTTGAAAACTGTTATTTCTGCACATCTCATACTTGGCCAACAAGATTATCTTTTTCTTTCTACTGAGCTGTGTTTCACTGAAATTGAATACATACATGAAAACACGTCTGACTCTATATGTTCAGGCCTATTATTCTACCTTAATGTACGATAGTGAACTGACTAAGAATACATTGAAAATCCTTAGTATTACACAGTTTAATATACACAGTTGCACACTAATCCTACAAATCCAGATTAATAACCATTTAATCTAAGCAGACAGCAGAAGAGTCAGTTAATTTCATCTACAGATACCCCAACGTGCGGGCTCACACACACACACACACACACACACACACACACACACACACACACACACACACGCACACACACACACACACACACACACACACACATACACACACACACACACACACACACACACAGCGGATATGGTTTACAAATAAAGAGGTAGTGATACTGGGAATAAAATTTAGGCCAAAAGATTCTATAATGATTTTTTTTGGGGAGGTGGCAGATTAGAAAAAATATATGTGCTAAAATACAGGGTATAATTATAGTGACAATAATTAAAAAAGTGTACCTGCTGAATGCGTTCGAAAGACATGCGTAAATGGGCGTGCCTTTGTTGAAGTTTGAATGTCGAGCTGGCACCTTGGCGTTCGTCAAAATCTACTGCCAATCATTAGCGGACCGGAGTTCCACTGTGGCGACCCCTAACCGGGAAAAGCCAAAAGACAACAACCTGCTAAAAACATTTATTCCCAGAGTTTTTAATTATTGGGTAGTTGTACACAGTCTGCAAAATCTAAGTCAGAAAAATATCTTTGTGACCTATTTTCCCATGTTTCTAGATTAAAGAGGGTTGTATATAATCATTACAAGAAATGAGGTGTGAGATGTGTTTGTGTTTTTTACTTCTTTGCATTTACATTACATTTAGAGAGATGCACAGAATAAAGTCAGTTGTGGTGCTTGGTATTGTCAGTGGGAAAACATGTTTGTAGGTAAAAGAGAATTTGTAGTAACGAAAATCCTTGTTATTGATATGGAAAATTACAATTGACTTTTTAAATGAAAACCGATCTGACTGGTACAAAAATGTAATGAAAAATATAATCTGTTCTTGCTTTGCAAGATGTTGACCATATGAAGAATATGTTATTTTCTAAGAGAGAAGACCAGATATAATGTAGAACAGTGTTCATAGCCATACCTCACAGCCTCTTAGAGCAAGAAATCTGGACAAAGCCATAAATACAAGTGGGACAAAGGCCCAAAAATAGGATATTTTTTAAATATTGCTCCTACAAACTTAGAAAGTTGATAGAATAACAGGTTTTGCATTTGGATGGATTTTCTGAAGGGCATGAAGTCTGAAACTCAAATGCCTGTCATTATTTTCTAACTTCGATCTTTAATGATTTACCACTAGTTTGCCAGAAAACCACAATTTTATGAAAAATGGACCAAAAATATGAGACTAAAATCTGGACATTCTGTGAAAATCTGTATAGTTGAGATGTATGAATAGCTTGTATGAAGGAAACAATTAGCAAAAGGGGAACTGAAACATAAACAGAAACTGGAGTGAATATATACATATGGAAAGGGGTTGTGATGAAGAAGAAACAATGGAACATCTGCATTTACATTACAAAAGGGTTGAAGGGTTGAAGATTGTTGAGGGAAGTGTTCAAAAGCAATATTTAAAAGTTGAAACATTTGGACAGATACCAAGAGCCTTCAACATACCTCTCAACCTCTTGGAGCAAGAAATCTGGACAAAGACATTGATAATTGGGGGGTGGGGGGCAAAGGCACAAAAATAGGGGCACTTTTTAAATATTGCTCTTACAAACTTAGAAAATTGATAGAATAACAGGTTTTGCATTAGCATGAATTTTCTGAAGTGTATGAAGTCTGAAACTCAGATAACTATTATTATTTTCTGACTTTAACTCTCAATGATTTGTCAGTGATTTGCCAGAATGTTATGACAAACAGACCAAACATATGAGGCACAAATCTGTGCAGTCTGCGAAAATCTGTACAGTTGAAAGGTATGAATGTGGAGTAACACATCAGACCAAGTAGTTACTCTATGCCCCTAGCCTAAAAGTCAGAGATCCACTAGTTCCCATTCAATGTATACTAATGGGGACCATTACAGTCCAAAGGGGAACTGAGCTCACCTCATTGAAATAATTTGCTGTTGTATGTGGAACTAGGCTGCCTTTAGTAACTAGTTCTACATACAGATAGATCTAGACTGCTTTTGGTAACTAGTTCTACATACAGGTGGAGCTGGACTGCCTTTGATGACTAGCTCTACATACAGATGGAGCTGGACTGCCTTTGGTGACTAGTTCTACATACAGGTGGAGCTAGACTGCTTTTGGTAACTAGTTCTACATACAGGTGGAGCTAGACTGCTTTTGGTAACTAGTTCTACATACAGGTGGTGCTGGACTTCCTTTGGTAACTACCTTTACATACAGGTGGAGCTGGACTGCCTTTAGTGACTAGTTCTACATACAGGTGAAGCTGGACTGCCTTTGGTAACTAGCTTTACATACAGGTGGAGCTGGACTGCCTTTAGTGACTAGTTCTATATACAGGTGGTGCTGGATTGCCTTTGGTAACTAGCTTTACATGCAGGTGGAGCTGGCCTGCCTTTAGTGACTAGTTCTACATACAGGTGGAGATGCACTGAAAGTTTTGGAGTCCAGTTTGGGAAGACCTGGGACTGCATGTGTGTGCAGTTGTACATAGTGCAAGCCATCTCTCAAACTCCTTTGAGGATGACTGGCAGTACTTGTTAAAAAATAAGTATTTCCATGGAAGTCTACTGACCCTGAATGCCCAGCCCTCTTCTTGGACAAAGCATATGTAAGCATAATGGCTATACTGGCAATCATGCCTGCATTTACAAGTCTGCCCTAGAGGTGATACACATTCTCTGTATGTTCTTATGGCTGTGCAGCTCCACCTCAGAACTTCAGCTAATCCTGCAGTTAGTTTCAGCAATCTGTAGAATAGGCAAAGAGCTCTCTGCTTTCTGATCTATCTGTATCGAAGTTGAGTTTACTTTGTGTTGAGTTGTATTGACCTCCCTTGATCAGATGGCCTGCTTCAGTTACCTGTCCTTGATTTATAGTAATTTAGCTTATTCTCATCAGAAGACTGATACATTTTTTCTTTAACATTCCACAGCATTTCTATTCTGTTGCCTTCTTCAAACATCCCTGAACAATGTGGACAGCAGTCTACAGGTATCACCAGATCCATCTTTATGTTAGAAAATCCAATTGGCAACTAAAAGAACAAAAGTCTGGTACTACCACAGCTCTTCAAATTCACTATCTTGTATTAAAACAATTGGCAATTCAAATCAATAGTGTAAGCGCTTTCGGGTTACTCAAAAAACCCTTCGCCAGACATATTCAGTAACATTTCTCATCATTTAAATATAAGAAAAGGCACCAAGTTTTTTAACTCAATTAGTTTATATACCTAAACTCGCCACTAGATGGTAGCATTTCATCAAAAATTCAATTCTTATAATGCATTCAATATAAATGAATATCTAAAAGTCTTTTCATATATAACAAGACATACACATATAAATATATTTAATATATTCATGAGACATATAAAAATATAAAAATATATAAAAAATATATATAACCCTTGTATCTCATGAACTAAAATACATATAGTATATTGTGGAAATGCACTTGTATAATATTTAGAGGCTGTTTTTCTCCTGGATACATAGTTAGTGTTTTAGAGGTCTATGTCTCAGGAAGGGTTTAATAGAAACCCTATCATTCAGTCCCTTCCCCTTATCTGACTGCATCCTAATTATCCATTTAATTTCATGTTGTTTTGTGTGATTCTTGATGCTTCCTAGTTCTATTACTGTGAATTTAAACTTATGGCTTAAATCATTGTCAAGTGTGTGTTTAGCCAAAGCATTTGTTTCATCCTCCCGATTAATAGCATAGATATGTTCCCTCACCCTTTCTCTTAAGGTTCTATTGGTTTTACCTATATAGTACCTTGTACATTTCTCAAAACTAGCTAAATAGATGAGGTCCCTAGATTTACAATCTGCATAGTGTTTAAAAACATATGTCCTACCATTCTCTGGATGTGTGAAGCTACTGGAACCAGACATGTAAGAACACTGATTGCAGTACTTACAAGGAAAAGTTCCATGTCTACTAGATGTCACCCTACCCATATTATTTTCTTCATAGCATAGTACCCTTTTAAGGATTTACTATTACTATAGCTATATCTGGGACTGAAGCCAACAACAGTGCGTATCTCTTCACTAGTGGTCAGAATGGCCCAATTGTTTGTTATCACTTTGTTTATCATTTTATTATTGTTAGAATATGATATATTCAGTTTTATTTGTTCATTATTATGAGTCAACTGCATATCTGTTTGTGTCAGTATTGCTACATTAGTATATCTTTTTCTAAAATAAGGTCTTCCTTTTCCTAATCTATCTACCTTATTCATATCCTTCAATATCCTAGCTTCTTGACTGGAATATCCCCTTGCAACAAATTCGTCACTAAGGAGATTCAGTGTTTGTTCACGTATGGTGTCATCACTAGTTAAATTAGATACTCTCTTTCCTTGATTGATTACTACATTCTGGTAGATGTGCTTTGGGTGCATACTTGTGCAGTGAAGCAAGCCATTTTTCCTGCAGCTCTTTCTGTATAGTCTGGTTGTAAATCTATCATTCTCTTTATTAATAAATACATATAGAAACTCAATTCCTGTTTTTTGACCATTTCCCTTCAAATTTCAAGAAATTAGTGGTTTGATTTATATATTCAACGAATACTTGCAAATCAACCTCACTCCCTTCCCATAGGAAAAATATGTCATCCACAAATCTCTTGTAGCATTTAATTTTATTTCCATGTTCTGTATATAAAAGTGTACATTTTCTCCCATTGGGCCATGACCAAATTTGCATACGAATTTGCACAAGGTGTTCCCATGGCAACTCCCTTTTTTTGTAGATAATATTCATTATCATACATAAAGACATTATTCTTTAAAACTAACTCCAACAGCAACATACACTTCATTCTAATCGAACTTGTCATGTTCCTTGCACATAATAGTTATCTTAAAAAATCAAGGCCTTCTTCATTAGGTATCATCGTGAATAGGGATTTCACATCTAAAGTTACAAGCCAAAAATTTGATAAATCCATCATATTATGTGTATATTCTGACATGCTTTAAGGAATTCCTGAGTGTCCCTAGTTATTGTATTAATAGTTTGTACTATTTCCTTAAGCTGTTTTTCGATATATATCAAAAGTGGCTCTGTTAGCCAACCTCTACTTGAGACTATAGGTCTCATCTTAGGGTTATATATGTCTTTGTGAATTTTTGGTAGGCCTCTAAAGACCGGGATAGTAGGTAACACAACTAAAAAATATTTATACAAATCGTGGTCAATTACCTCACATCAATAGATCATAAAGATTACTATGCATATTGCTAATTATTTTATTTAATTGTATACCATTTATTAATCGATAGGTGTCATCATTCAGCATTGATTGAATCACACTTTCATAGTAACATTTATCTAGAACAACAATAGCCCCACCTTTGTCTGCCAGTCTTATAACTATTTGATTATTGTTACTTAAACTAACAAGTGCTTCATGTTCATTCTTATTTAAATTAAAAAAGTTTTGAGTATCATTATATTTCCTATCATTAGACATCTGTATGAAGTCTCTTTCACACGCCTGTTTAAATGCTTCTAAACATGGATGCATATTAGGTATAAACATACTTGGTTTCTTAAACAAAAACTGTCTGTATTATCATCTTTATAAAGCATTTTTAAGGCCACATTTCTTACAAACATTTTGATTTCAAGAATAAAATCAGTAACATCAGTTCCTTTAGATGGTCTAAAGGATAACCCTCTATTTAAAAGTGACTTCTCAAAGTCTTTCAATTCATATTTAGACAAGTTAACAATTAACTCTGATTCACTTGCCTTTGCATTTTGTTCTGTAGCAATATATGCTCTTTTGATACCTTCAGTTTTCTGCTGCCCCTGAGTGGTGTCCATTTTCTCTGGTCTCGAATCGGTAAGGGAAATTGATGGAAAACCGATTCCAAAACAGGTTCCGTTGTTTTTATAACATTTTTGTTTTCTTCTAACATCTCTTGTTATGGAAGAAGAGCCAGTCGAGTTAATAACATTCATTCGCTCATTTTCCACGTTTGTGTTGTTGATCGCTTGGTTCTCCAACATCAAAGGCTCCTCTCTTTTATTATAGTTGCTCTGGCTAGATGCTTGCATGATGTCTGTCCCATTACAGGACAGTCGTTGTTCCAAGTGCATAATTTCTGTCTCTCTGCTGCCCTGAATGTTAGTTTCCATGCTATCTTGTCCATTTTCATATCTCTGCTTCTTGGAGATTTGAAAGGGGGCGTTGGTTGATTTGACTCTTCTTGATTGGTTCCCAAAAGAAGGTTGGTTCAAATGCATGGTCGCTACTGGTTCTCTTGTTTCTCTTCACTCTCACGGCCAAGAGAACACATTGCCAACACTGAAATCCTGGAGATCACATTCAAGTTTCTTCTTTTTATCTAAAAGCAGTCTACACTCCAAAATGGTTATATGCGATAGTATGTCCTCATGAAACACTATAAAATCCCTTTCAGTCATTTGTGATGTCATCTCAGTCTGTAGGATCGTTATTTCATGGTTAATATCATTTTCAATTTTTATAAACTGTTCAATGAGTAGCTTCATGTATGAGAAGCTAGTATCAATGTTAAGTTGCTGCCATTTAGTTAAAAGTTCTGGATAAAGACTGCCATATGTAGGCATCTTTAAAATTCTGAGCCCTCTTGGAATAACATGAAAGCAAAGACACACCTCCATGTGCTTCCGTTGCCATTGCATATTTTTTAATTTAACTACTAGATTCTCCATTTTGCGTGTCAATTGTAGAACATTAATTGTATGTGTATTACATTGTTCATTTTCATTAACATTTAAAAGTTCAGTTCTATGTAGCTGCAGTAATATGTTGGCTTCCGCTTTTAATTAGCATTCAAAAGCTTCATTAGCATTGGCAGTCTTATTACCTTCACATGGTGCATCAATTTCAGAAGCATTTCCTTACTCCTGTTAACTAGTTCTATTACTGTGAATTTAAACTTATGGCTTAAATCATTGTCAAGTGTGTGTTTAGCCAAAGCATTTGTATCATCCTCCCGATTAATAGCATATATATGTTCCCTCACCCTTTCTCTTAAGGTTCTATTGCTTTGGCTAAACACACACTTGATAATGATTTAAGCCATAAATTTAAATTCACAGTAATAGAACTAGTTAACTGGAGTAAGAGACTAGGAAGCATCAAGAATCACACAGAACAACATGAAATTAAATGGATAATTAGGATGCAGTCAGATAAGGGGAAGGGGCTGAATGATAGGGTTTCTATTAAACCCTTCCTGAGAGATAGACCTCTAAAACACTAACTATGTATCCAGGAGAAAAACAGCCTCTAGATATTATACAAGTGCATTTCCACATTATACTATATGTATTTTAGCTCATGAGATACAAGGGTTATATATATTTTTTATATATTTTTATATTTTTATATGTCTCATGAATATATTAAATATATTTCTATGTGTATGTCTTGTTATATATGAAAAGACTTTTAGATATTCATTTATATTGAATGCATTATAAGAATTGAATTTTTGATGAAATGCTACCATCTAGTGGCGAGTTTAGGTATATAAACTAATTGAATTAAAAAACGTTTTTGGCGCCTTTTCTTATATTTAAATGATGAGAAATGTTACTGAATATGTCTGATGAAGGGTTTTTGGAGTAACCCGAAAGCCCTTACACTATTGATTTGAATTGCCAATTGTTTTAATAAAAGATCATGAATTTGAAGAGATGTGGTGGTACCAGGCGTATTTCTTCTTGGATATACCATCTTTATGTTAGCTGAGTCAGCATTTTCTTTACTGTCCAAGGTTATCGAAAAGTACTTTATCTCATGCCTTTACAAACTTCAGTAACTGAGTCATTTGCACATTTGTATGCAACACTGAGACAATATACAGGCTTCAGAAACTGTATAGTATAAAGACCGCATATGCTTGTTTTGTAGATGTGTGTAGGGTGTTGATATTGATTGATATAACCACAGTCTTTCTATCATCCAAAAGGGTGTGTACTGGGGGGGTGTACTAGCAATCCTTAGGAACACTGAGCAAGTTTCTTGAAGTACTAACTCAACATGTGGAAGACTATATATAATTTGAAAATCCAGCATTAATTATTTGTAGAATGTATGCTGCAAATAAGGCAAAGTGCTACCCCTTTTTAGACTTGCTATGTGGTTTACAGGTGTATGGCCTCATAATAAACACACCTAATAAGAACAGGTCTATTTTTTCCAAACACTAAGTCTGATGCTACAGACTTTAGGAGTGCTGAACAAATAAAACTTCCTCAAGATATCAGAAACACTCCATCTTCCCATAATTCCCTGGTCATCTCACACTCCAATTCTCCTTTACTGCACTTCAAGAACGGCACAAAAAAAGCCCTAGGCTGCTTCACTGCTTTGTCTGTGGTTTCCGAAAAAAATGAATTTCGCTGTTAGTATAATAGTTTTTATTCTCACTACCTAATTTTACTTCCAAGAACTAAGTCGAGGATTCATAAACATTTTATGCAATTGCATAGAGGTACTATATGTGTAAAAAGACATACCAGATGCCAACCCAGTTTATAAAATCCTTGTCTACACTATAAAGCCTGTTGTGTGCAGTCATGTGCCTGGTAAAGACCAAGTATGCAGCAGTTACATAAAATAAATCCAAGGCCAACAAGATGCCATACTCTAATATCTTCACATTATACAATAGCAAGTGCAGACCCAGACATAAACAGTAACAGCATATATTTATCTGTATGAAAAACTGAAAGCTGATGTGCTTCCCAACAGTACTTAGCTGAGCAACGCTATCAGTATGGTAGGGGAAAACACTGCCTGATGTTATTAAAAATATACAAAAAGAGTGGTATATAGAGCAGCATACTTGCTAACACCAACAATGAATAAATGCATGAAGCATCCCAACAATGGGATTGACCCTAGGAATAGATTTACCGTTTGTAATATATAGAAATGTCTGGTAAATTACAGCCAAGAGGTAGAAATGCCTACAGATACATCTTGGGCATGACTATGGAAGATCAAGGAACATAGCCGCAAGAGTTATCACTGTCAGAATATCCAGTGTGAGTGCACTTGTATTGTGCAATTATGTAACAAGACATAATACAGTGTAGTTATTGATTATAGTAATATTACAACTTACATATACTCCAAACACTTTAAGCCGACAGCGTCCAAGTGGATACTGTGCTCACCAGCTCCCTCTCCCGTGTTTCTGCACCCTAACTCTGAATCCCAGACCAAGGCTCTGATAATTTTCTGCTAAAAACAGGAACCTGACATACCTATACCAAAAAAGCATATCTTGGGAGAATGGAAAGAAACTCTCTCCCCTGTTTCTGCACCCTAACTCTGAATCTCAGACCAAGGCTCTGATAATTTTCTGCTAAGAACAGGAACCTGACATACCTATACCAAAAAAGCATATCTTGGGAGACTGGAAAGAAACTCTCTCCCCTGTTTCTGCACCCTAACTCTGAATCCCAGACCAAGGCTTTGATAATTTTCTGCTAAAAACAGGAACTTGACATACCTATACTGAAAAAGCATATCTCGGGAGAATGGAAAGAAACTCTCTCCCCTGTTTCTGCACCCTAACTCTGAATCCCAGACCAAGGCTCTGATAATTTTCTGCTAAAAACAGGAACCTGACATACCTATACCAAAAAAGCATATCTCGGGAGACTGGAAAGAAACTCTCTCCCCTGTTTCTGCACCCTAACTCTGGATCCCAGACCAAGGCTCTGATAATTTTCTGCTAAAAACAGGAACCTGACATACCTATACCAAAAAAGCATATCTCGGGAGACTGGAAAGAAACTCTCTCCCCTGTTTCTGCACCCTAACTCTGAATCCCAGACCAAGGCTCTGATAATTTTCTGCTAAAAACAGGAACCTGACATACCTATACTGAAAAGCATATCTCGGGAGACTGGAGGGAAAGTATGATTATCATCTCCTCTGTAAATGTGTTATTATTAGTCTGAACTCCTTTCTGTACACGTTTACCTTATTCCTCCCTGGAATATAGGTATTTATAACCAGTGTGAGCACAGTACCACTGGAACCTGAGGCCCTATACTGACCCCTGCACCCCTCTCTTAACTACACCTTAGCTATCTCTCTACCCCTATATAATACTACCTAGCTAACTCCCTACAACTTAACTGAAACCTTTCATTTTTTGCAGAAATCCTGACTCAATCTGGCTTAGGGCTGACTGATAGTTTTTTCTAATTCAGCAGGTACTCGGAAGGGCCCCGCTCCATTTGCCCTCGCTATGCTTGGGCTCACTTTGCTCCCCTCCCACCCCCCAGTATCATTTCCTTTATACTTATCCACCTTAACCACACCTCTGATAACTCCTCCCCAGACCCTCCTAACCACTTCCTTTACCAACATACCTCTTCCCCTATAGCACCCTCCCACACTCCACTGCTTATCTCTCAACCCTCCCCAACTGTCTACACATACTATGCCATTATATCATGCCTTACAAACCACAAGCATTACTCCTGATACTTATACTCTGCTTTTTCTACCTCCTCACTTCCTATCATACACATCTACTCCCTCCCTACTTCCACCTAACAAACTGGACTCTAAATCCTAATACTAAACCCCAGGCTCCTCTGTATACCTGTCCTTCCTTCCCAACCATTACTACTCTCCTTCCTAAAATAAAATTATCTCCACTTCTCCCAACCTCCTCTAAGCAGAAAAAAATGTCTCCCCACTTAAACAATTACTCTACTTCAAACCACTACTTCTATCAGGAGACATCCATCCTAACCCAGGCCCCTCCCACCCTACCCTGAACAATAATCCTCCTGTACAAAACTCAACGAACCTCAATCCCCCCAAAAAGCAAATATCATTCTGCTCTATCAACCTTAGGAGTATAGTAAATAAAATTCAGGACCTCCATGGCTGGTTAGCTAACTATACACCAGACATAGTCACCCTCACTGAAACATGGCTGAAACCACACATTCAAGATAGTGAAATTGCACCACCTGGCTATAACATACTTAGACTTGACAGACAAAAGAAAAGAGGTGGAGGGGTAGCCATTTTATACCCTGATCACTTCTCCATAACTAGTCCAATCCTCCCCCTACCCTCTTTCTCTACTGCTGAACTCCTACTTGCTAATGTTAAACTTAAAAACTTTACCACCATTACTGTTGTCACAATTTATATCCCCCTGGAGACAATCTTAACATACTTGAGAACATCCTATCCCACCTCTCTCAGACCATCCATAATGAAACCATCATACTAGGGGATGTAAACATAGATTGGCTCCCAATAAAAACTCCAAATACTACCTCCTGTATCAACTTACATGGATTTGAGCAGCTAATCACAGCCCCTACCCATATTAACAAACCACACCTTCCACAGTCTCTTCTGGACTGGAATTTGGTGTTTCACCCCAAAAACTACCATAACCCTCTCACTCTACCAAATGCCCTTAGTGACCACTGCCCTATCTCAGTAACCAGATATACCCCCATTTCACCAGACATTTCAAGTTCATCACTTCCCGTAAAACCTCATCTTTCAGTTCCGACTCTTTCATTGACCAACTCTCTAGAATTAATTGGTCCCATATCAACACTCTTCCCTTAGATGAGGCTGTCCACTCTTTCAGCTTCACCTTTCTTAACATCCTCGACTCCCTTGCTCCTCTCCGCACAGTAAGAATCGAAACTAACTCCGCCCCTTGGCTGACCAAATCTATTCGTACCCTGATGAAAAACCGTGATAGGATATGGAAATTATGGACTAAAACTAAGACCCCCTTCTTTCCTACAGATCTATAAAGAACTTGGAAATCAAATAAAGAAAATTATCAACAAAGACAAGGCTAACTTCTATGCAAATCCTCCCACTAACCAACAATCAGACCCCAAAAAATTCTGGAACAGTGTCAACCATATACTACATCCAAGAAACCCTTCTGCTCCTAACCCATGCCCAAATAGAACTGCAGAAGAAACTGCCACTACATTTAACAATCACTTTATTGACTCAGTAACTACCATTATAAATGCTCTTCTCACTAGGAAAAACACTAATAACTCCACAATCCCTACCACCCTCCCATCCTTCTAACTCCTTTTCCCTGAAATCTGTTTCAACTAACTATATTAAATCCTTACTTTCTAAACTCAAACCTTGCTCCCCCTCTGTTGATAGTCTACCTTCCTATTTCCTACAGATTGCAGCTGAAACCCTAGCCTATCCTGTATCCATCCTGATTAACCGCTCCATCTCTGAATCTTATGTCATATGTCCCAGCAATATGGAAAACATTCTTCACATTACCTATACACAAAGGCAGAAATTCTTCTGATATATCAAACTTCAGGCCAATTGCTATACTGTCTCTCCTCTCTAAGATTCTAGAGAAATGCATTCACAAGCAGATAATGCAATACCTTCTACAAGAGAGCCTTCTAACACACACACAACATGGTTTCCATCCCAAACACAGTACTACAACTGCACTAATATCATACGTCAATACTGTATCACTGGCCTGTGACAACAATAAACTAGTCTCATGTCTGTTCCTCGACCTCTCCAAAGCCTTTGATAATGTCTCCCATCGCCTCCACTTGGACAAACTCTCTCATTTAAAATTCTCTCCTCCCACCATATCCCAGTTTTCTAGCTATCTCTCTAACCATCAGCAAGCTGTTAAATGACATTCTGCATTCCCCCCCCTTATTGTCCCAATGGGAAGGATCCATACTTGGGCCACTGCTCTTTAATATTTTCACTAACCTACTTTACACCTCTTGTCCCCACTCTACACTTGTACAATATGCAGACGATTCTACTGTCATCACCATTGCCGACAATCACACTGACCTCCACTCTACTACCCAAGCATCGTTGAATACTATAGAGACATGGCTTTGTGATAACAAATTAATTCCCAACCCTAAGAAAGCTAAGCTTCTACTCTTCCTCCTCAAAAACCTTATCAATCTCAAAACTACTTTTTCCATCCTATCAAGCAATAACACTACCATTACTGCTGAAACCAGTACTAAACTGCTGGGAGTCATAATAGATGACCAGTTTAAATATGATCTCCAAGTCATTAATGTGATCAAAAAGACTCACCAGTAACTTGGACTCCTTTATCGAAACAAGAGACACTTAACTAACACAGCCAGAATAACTCTCTCCCATGCATTTCTTCTTCCTACCCTTCTTTATAGCTGTCAGTTATTCACTAACCTTAACACCACACTCATTACAAAACTTGAAACAACCTATAATAAGCTGGCCAGATTCGCTGAAAACCAAACCTATAAATCTCACCATTGCTTGTCCCTTAAACAATTGGACTGGCTAGAATTCCCTCATTTGCTCCTACTTCATCAACTACAAATTATCCACTCCATCCTCTATCTACCATCTTTCTGTCCTAGCCTTCTATCAATTATATCTAAATATTCTCCAACCAGGACACTACGTAGCACCGACCAAGACTTGCTTCAGATTTATAAACCCCAAACCAAAACATGATGTTTACTCTATAACCCTGCCGCAACTTGGAACCAACTCCCACAAGAAATTAGGTCCCTTGACCATACCAAGCATTTCAAGCTAGCCACTCGAAGATACCTAACAAACAAATGGTCCTGTCACTGTAGTCATCCTCCCTGAAACTACCCTACCCCCTATTTCTAATACCTCCCCCTCTATCAACCCTCTCTTTCTTATATTGACCATTTCTCCCTCTATATGCTTCTCTTCTATTCCTTTTCCCTCTTTTTCCTCTCCTCCCCTGCCTACCTTAATTAACTTCTAGCCCTCTGTCCCACTGTATAAACACCTCATCCCCTTGCTATTCCTTGTACTTATACTGTATATAACCTAAAAGGAATTATGAACGCATTATTCCTTGATGACATTTGGAATTGAATGTTTCTCTGTGTGATTTATTGTTAATTTTATCTTATAACTGTTTGTTTAGTTGCAAGTATGAATTCTTAACTGTTGTATGTAAAATTTATAAACTCACTGTGGAGCTTTCTCCCCAGGTCTCCACTGAAAATGAGTCAAACGCACAGTTGGACTAACCCGGTCAACAAATGTAAAATAAATAAATAAATAATAAAACAGTATGAAGGCAGATATATAAAGAAGAAATATTATGATGAAAGCAGCAATAGCAGAATAAACTATGGGCCGGATTCACGAAAGCTTGCACGGAGTCTAAGAGTAGTGTAAGACTCCATGCAGCCTTCACGATCCAGGAACAGCCCAAAGTCCGTGTAAGAGACAAGCTAAAACGGCTCTTACACGGAGTGGGCGTGGATAAGCTAATCACCTCACTTGCAGCCGAATAGCATGCAAATGAGGATGATTAGCAATCCAGGAAGCCCAGAACAGCCCGTGTAAGAGCCATTTTAGCTGCAGAAATGTACTCAGTTGACAACTGAGTACGTTTCTGCAAAAACTGCAATGGAGCCATGTCAGCTCCAAATAAAGGGTGCATATGTGTCAGGCAGCATGCCAATGGCCAAATATGTGGCCATTGGCAAAGTAACCTGATGCAAATATATTAAAAATATTATTTTTTTTTTTCGGCGATTGACGATGTTTAAACCCAACGCAGCCCCGCGCAAACGGGCTGCGCTATATAAAACATAAAAACGAAGGTTTTAAACCTACAAATGTAGGTTTTATGCAATACATGGAATGTCAATGCAGGGACCAGCAGACCAAAACCAACATGGCCACCGTGTAGTGGTTGCTAAGGGGGGAAGCTGAATCTAAGACATGTAACTAAGCATTAGAAGGCAATCTGATGCAAATGAGTGTAAGGATACTGAATTCCACTGTCACATAGCAAATGAGCACAGTCTGAGTAGTGTAAGAGTTACAGAAGGGGGAGGAACAGACTAGGAGATAGGTGACATCACAGGGGGGAATGGTAGAAAGAAATGCAGTTCATTGGAGGTCAGAGTTACATGACAGATGTCAGACAGATATCATGGAAAGAGGTGTGCCACTAACTAAGCATGAAAAAGTCAAGAAATGGAAGGTGTACACTGTTGCCTACACCAGAGTTTCTTGCTGGATGTGTATGCGCACGTGTGCGCGCCATGAAGCGCGAGTAAGGCAGTGTGCACGCATGTAAGGCAGACTGAGCATGTGGGAGCATGTTGGGAGATGTTTAACACTGTTTGCGTGGGCGTGCACGTGTTTTAATCCGAATAAGCAGATTCTGAACCGTGTAATCATGTGTGCACACGTGTAAGCCATTGTGAGCGTGTTTCTGCTGGTTTACACATGGCTCCACCCTGAGGAAACAGAAAGGAAAAAGGAAGCAACAGATTTAGTAGGAAGTTAGCAGGGAATACTGCTGGAGCTAGCAGGTGAAAACAATTAGATGCAGGCAATTACACAGGCAGAATAGTAGCCCAGCCCAGCACTTAAAACTCTGCAAACAGCAGTGCAGGATGTTTCTCTCAAGAGACACTGCAAGACAGGAGTTAAGTTATCAGAAGTGAAAACTGAAAAAGCTGAACTCAGAGCAGAAATGTTAGGGGCTGCCATAGCTGTCATAATGAGACATAGGCGACTTGCTGAGGGTGGTGACAATGCAGATGGTGCCAGACAACCCACAGTGAGGAGACGGAGAAGAGTGTACAGGCCCAGGGTCACCTACCACGGGTTACATGAGCTGGAGATAGTAGAGCGCTATAGAATGGACAGAGACCTCCTGCAGCAAATAGTGGAGCTGTGCAGGCCACACCTCACACACAGAACCAACAGAGGGGAACCCATCCCAGTGGAAACCAAGGTATGTGTTGGCCTAAGAATACTAGCAACAGGTACTTCCAGAGACCAACTGGTGATATGATGGGGATATCACAGGCATCAGCCTCAAGGGTACTGCACCAGTTCCTGGATGCCATGTCAGCACATGTCGGTGATCATGTATATTTCCCCAATGCCCGTGAGGTATTGGCCAGCAATATGCGTCTCTTCCAGCAAATAGCGGAATACCCTGAGGTAGTGGGTGCAATAGACTGCACGCACATACGCATCAAAGCACCACCCGGTGAGCGGGGTAGGGCATACATCAACCACAAGGGCTTCCCCTCCATCAACTGCCAGGTGGTGTGTGATGCCCAGGGCATAATAATGAATGTGTGTGCTGGCTGTCCTGGGAGCTACCATGATTCCCACATCTGGCATTTGACGCAGCTGTACCAGACATTTGCCAATGGGGTCATCCCGCATGGACACCTAGTGGGGGATGCAGGTTATGCACTGGAGCCGTGGCTGATGATACCCATCAGAAACGCACACACACCTGAACAGGAACGCCATAATGAGGCACACGCACAAACACGTAATGTAATAGAGCGTGTGTTTGGGCTGCTCAAGTCACGGTTCCGGTGTCTGGACACATCTGGTGGAGCCTTGCAGTACACACCAACTACATGTACCCAAATTGTCATGGTATGTGCTATGCTACATAATATGATCTTGCGAAAACAGCTGCAGCAGGACCAGCATAGGGCCGGGCCAAACAGCCCCCCACCATTGCCAAGGCCATCACAGGCAGAGCGTGACTCGGAGGAGGAACAACCTGAGCCTGCCCCAGTAGGCAGAAGGAGGCGTGCCCAGTATGCCCTGGCCTTGGCAAAGAGGCAACGCATAGCACATACACTGGCTCAGTAGGAACCCTGGGAATGATACCCCTCTCTGACTCACTCATATAGTAACAGGGATGCCTAACATGACACAACCTGCTCTCAAACATGTACAGGGAAGTGTAATATGCGCATCCGACAGAGGCAGCCCTGCAGCACCACCTGAGGCATGAATGCTATGTGTTAAGTAATGTAACACCATGTACTATATGCACACCTGAGGACCCTGACTAACATCCTACCCTCACCAAGCATCATGCCACAACATGACAATGAGATGATCAAGTGCAATAATTGACTGAAGTATCGCAGTTAGTCAAAGGAGATCCAATGTGCGCCAGTCTGGGATGACATGCTGAGCATGACATGATGCACCACCTGCTAGGACTGGCGTGCACCTATCAGTGCAGGCCGTATGGATACTGGCAAAGGCTGTTGTTACCCACAGTGTGCCCTGAATAGGTAAGGCTCAAAACACAAACCTATCTCCATAGGTATCAGAAGGGATAAGAATAAGATAAGGGATAAGTCGAAACAGCAAGATGCATGCAGTCTAAACTCACCCAGTATGGAGAATGTTGATATCTGCGCTGTAACAGAAACTGAGCCAAGGCTCACAACAGCACCCTAACACTACCAGGTTACACCTCATACTGTGCTGTACAGCCTCAAAACATGGAACAAGCTACAAAAGGAGGGTGACTAGCAAGAATTGTCAAGGATAACCACACCCCATGTTGGTACCACAACAAAAAGCAGCATGGACTAGCCATGGTCAAGTAACAGTGGCTAAAACTGCCCCCCAGTTTATAGCCTGCTACAGACTACTGTCCCAACACCAGGAACTGCACCTGGCCTATGCTGGAATACATGAATATATCAAGTCCTCCAAACCACATTATATTGGGTGACTGAAAATACCCAGACATAGACTGGGAGCATTATACTAGCTCCAACAGTGTAGGACAAAAGTTCATAGAATCCATAAACCAAAAGGCCCAGGAACAACGTACCACTCCCACAAGAAGGGTAAGCATACTGGATGTGATAATCAGCAACATGGGTACTGGATGGCAAGGTGAGAAGTGTATTGCTCACTGGTAAAACCAGACCATAGAGTAATCACACTGGATATACAAATCCTGACCACAGTCCCTGGCCAGAAAACCACAGTGGAAAACATGTGTTAAGCAATATTTGCACTCCTCCAAACTGATGTGGAATCCATTAAAGGTCCTGTGCAGGTGCAAAATATGGGCCACACCTCAGAACCTGTAATACAGCCATTCCATTAACACTGCCAGGAATGCTTGGATTATGCAATCCCAAATTAAAACAAGATACAATGCCATACACGCAGGAATCTGGCATGGTGGACACCAGCCATAACCAAACCATGCAAGAGAATGAGGAAGCTACTACATGATAGAGCAAACATAAACAATGAAGTAATCACTGATCAGTAGTATGGCAATAAAATCTGTCCACACATACACTCCACTAAGGCCAGCCACAACAAGTTGAATCTGTGAATCCTGAGGCAATGTTACACCTGCCCCAAGTACACAGACAACCCCCAACTCCACCCAAGAAATACAAATATATGTGAGAGATGCAACCATCTATCCAAACTGGAGGCTGAGCTCCCTCAACTCAGTACTCCCAAAACTAGTCAGGAGGAGAATGTAACCACACACACCACAAACACAGTCCCACATAGACCTATCACAAATGCAAACCAAACACATAAACACAGAAAAACATTCCCGGAGGCAGAAATTACAAATACAGCACACCAACAGAGGCCTCTAAAGCAGACACCCAATCAAACAACCTCCAAACATAGCACATGCAACACATAGTACACAAAGCTGGTGTGCCAAACAGTCACAGGCCAGAAGGAGAAACAACATGCCTGATACAGTTGTAATAGGTGACTCCATAGTCAGACACACTGCTGTCCCGCACACCAGACTGAACAAGGGAAAGGGTACAGTAAGCTGCCTGTAGGCTGCCACAATATGCCACATAACAGAAGTATGCAGGTCACTCCAAAGCAAGTAGAAATATGATGCAGTCATAGTCCATGCTGGTGTGAATGACCTGAGATGTACCTCCCTAGACTACATGAAAAGAGACATAGATGAGCTCTCTGATTATGTAGTCCAGGCCGGTATGACACTCAACATTTGCAGCATCCTACCCTTACCAAGAATAATGCCATAGTGCAAACACGGAATGATCAGTCATAGCAAGTGGCACACTTACTGGTGTCATTCCAAGGGGATCCAATGTCTGTCTGCTTGGGATGTCATGCTTGACAAGCCACGCAGCTGTTCTTGGGATGGCTTGCCCCTGTTACCCCTGGGCGTCTGAATATTGGATAAGGCCTTTGCCACCTCCATAGAGCCTTTTGTAGGCAAGGCTGAAAAGACTGACCCACCACCCTAGAAAACATAAGTGGAAAGAAACATAAGGGAAATGCTGACCAATGCCAGATGTGTAAACCCCAATATGCATGCTCCCAAGACCATCCCCAGTATGGAGAACATCGATGTCTGTGCAGTGACAGAAACCTGCTGCAAGCCTCCTGACAGCACACCAGCACTACCAGGTTATACCACGTATCATGTGTCATGGCCCCAAAACCTGGAACAAAACATAAAAGGAGGGTGAGTATCCATAGTCAGCACAGACACCCATACGTCCAGGTAACTGACAATGCACAAGGCATTGGAGTCCACCCATGTGCAACTAACTGTAGGCAAGACTGCTGTACAGTCTGTAGCATGCTACAGACCACACTCTCACACACAGGAAACCCACCCAGCCGTCCTGAAGACACTGGACAGTATGAATGTCCCACCAAATACCAAACAAGGTACCACAAATTACCACATAGGTGGTAAACCATTATGTATGGAAGGAGTAACCAGGGACCTAGGGACACAAGTGGACAGTAACCTGTTATGTGACACCCACATTGCCAATGTGGCTAGGAAGACTGTCTACATTTGACACCGTATCAGGAAAGGATTCACATCTACGTCAACAGAGGTCATTGTGCCCCTATACTGTTCTCTAATCACACCCATAATCTAGTACAATGCCTCATATGGGATGTACCTTACCTGACACCTGCAGCAGTTAGAAAGACCTCAAAGGTACCTCACCAAGAGGATAAAGGGTCTCAAATATATGTCATATGCTGCCTGGCTGTAGACACCCCAGCTGAATGCAGTCACATACTGCCTACACAGAGGCATTGCATGCCTGTTGTAGAAGGCCATGCCCAACACAGGAGTAATGGACATGCTCCACCCCAGAAAACTCAAATCTATCGGAGCTGTGCGAGTGAGAGATGTCAACCTCAACAAATAATGAAATAGGATGTGCTGGTGGGACAGATACATAATCCAGAGGCTCCCCACACCCTGGACCAGAATCCCACTCCATGTTAGGCAGAGCCCCTCACTGACACTTTTCAACAGGAATCTTTCCAAGTGGATGGATGATTGTAGAGTTACACTGGGGGTCTTCACTGTGTCATGTCCAGACAGAGGCACAGCAAAGCAAATCATAAATGGCCATAATATTCACATAGCAAGGGGTGGCAAAAGCCACACACACTCTGGCTAGGCTAACAAATGCCCTAGGGTGGATAGCCTAGTATGAACCTATGAACCTATGAAGATACAAATTGTACAGGACACTAAGGATAATCCCAAGGCTTTCACAACTGATGGTAGGAACCATGTTGGGAATTCACAGATATGCCCTGAATCACACAAATATCACAAACACACACACATATTGCCAACATACATCCTGACAGGTGCAGTGCAACCCCCCAGAATGCAGAATATCTATCCCAACAGACTGCTGGCCCCCTGACATTGCAGATGCTGAGGTAACAGCCAACATCTACAAAGCAAAGCACACAGCAGCAATGGTATGAGATGGTGTCCTGGGCTTAGTGCAACATGGACTCCAAGATGAATGGAATGCCAAACCACACTACTGCTCAATGTCAGCCTTACCACAGAATATGTACCCAAAGAGCAGTGTACAACAACAGTGGTCCTTCTCAACAAAGGTGTTGCCTGAATGGATACTGAAAACTACTACCCCAGAATCCTGAGAAGCTCGGTCTGCACAGCTATGGAAAGGATCAGCATGTACCACAGACATAAAGATATTAGGGACCTACTGACACCGGACCCTACCCAGTGTGGCTTTCTTAAGTGCAGATCCTGCCCCTAAACATGTTTGACTCAATTGAAACAGTCATTAAGGTAATTGGTGAGGGCAATGTGGTCCACACAGCGTAGCTGGACCTTGCAAAGGCTTCTATACAATACCCTATGTGTTCATTATAGATAAGCTCACCAGCTTAAATATAAACCCCCATGTCAGTAGAGGGGTTGCAAACCAGACCAAGGACAGAACAGACATGGTCAGACATGCTGCAGCCATGTCAGACTACAAACCAGATATAACTGGCATCCCACAAGGCTTGGTCCTGGGATCTCCCTCATCTGGTATATATGTCCCATAGGTACAGGCAAACATGGAAGGACTGTGTCCGAACATGTTTGCAGAGGACTACAAACTGCTCACCACATATGATCCACCAGCTGACACAAGCATCCCACAAAAGGGCCACATAGAAACAGACAACTGGTGCCATAGCCATGTCAGCAAGCTAATTGCAGAAACGTGTATAGTCAACCCCGTGGATATACAGTAAGTGCCCACCAATTACCACATAGGTGTTAACCCATTATGTAGTTAACATGTAATGAGAGACCTGGGGACACAAGGTGATAGATATCCTGCATTGGACAAACATGTGCTGTAGTGTTTACAGAAACATACCATATACCCACCTAATCATGAAGGTCGTCAGATCTAGATAAGGGAGGTCATTGTGGCTCTGCAGTCATCCTTCATCAGCGGTACAATTGACTACAATAGCCCCTGTGGGATGTACCTCAGCAGACACCTCCATCAACCGTAAAGTCCCCAACAGTACCTCACCAGGAGTATCAAAGAGCTTGCACAGATGCCATGTGTTGCCTGTGTTGCTGGTATCAATAAACATGCTGCACCTTGTACAATCTGAATGGCAGTGAGCTATGCACATGAGAGACCTGAACCCCAGCACTGACTTACATAGGACAAGCTGTACTGCATGATCCATAACACAGAAGCCACCCCACCCATGAGTGAACCCCCAGTACAGGCTACCCATAGAGTCACTTATCAATTTTCCTCAATAGGAATCTTGATGAGTGGATGGGAGATGGTAGCTTTATCCTGGGTATCACTGTCATGTCACAGGTAGACAGAGGCACAGTATACTAACCATGACATATGTCATAGCAAACTCCACTTACAATGTGTGTTGAAGGACAAACACACTCTCCAACTAGCATTAGACATGGACTAGGGCACATCGCTAGTGTTTGCAAATGTACACCTATGTTGTGGAATACACTACCAATGTTGGACAAGCCTGGTTTAAGTAGTTCATATCTGAACAGAATGTAACATGGTCAGATGTACACAACTGGCCCCTAACCAGGCTGTTGTTCCCACTATCGAAATGTAAAGCAGTGATAGCACTAAAGCCCAGGATACTGTCCACCACAGTCAAAGTACTACCAGTACACTATACAGTACTACAGTGTTAGGTCAGTGTGAAAGGATGTTGACAACTGTATGCAAAGTATCCCATGCAAACACTGCAGGCACAGTATAATCCTGTTGTGTTCACAGACAAAGCAGTTGTACAGTAACTACACAACATGACACACAACACACAACCATAAACGGGTGATATTTGTTGAAGTTCACACTCATCCACAAATGTGATGTGATGGGCTGCAGAGTCCAACATATGGAATGCTCACACTGGGCATGCTTACACACTTTGATAAATGAGACATATGTCAGACAACATGCCATGGGAAGGCTGAACTGGGCATGCTCACACACTTAAGCCAAATCTCAGTTTAGCAGTTGGACACACATATCTGGTATTTTTATGTGTTATTCCAGGAACCAACCACATTACAGCAGTCTGCCCAGTGCACACAGTTAAATGACTACAGAGACATACATGATATAGTGGATCCCTCCCATATGCAAACATCTTCCACAGATGCACAAGTTGTTCATACAAACAGGGAATGCTATGGCAATAAAGATGTGCAAACAGTCTATCAGCAACAAATAATGTGCATTTGACAATTAAACATATGGGTGTAGAGGTCAACACTAGGCTGTTTGCCCTAGGGAATGACAGCTTAGCCAGAGTGTGCTTGGTGTCTGCCTCCCCACGGGATGCACATTCCCCTTTCTAAACACCGATGATGTCAGCACCCTATAAGTACAGCAGGAGAAAAGAAATTTCCCAGTAATGTGAATAGCATTCTCCGCTAATGCGTCCGTCACAAGTGTCATAACATAGTTAGGTATGGGGTTTGAATCCTGCAAATGCTCAGTGTGTGTGAGTGGGGTTGGTGTGTGTGTGTAAGTCTGTGGGAGAGAAATGTCACTTTTGGCAACTAGGAAAACACACTACAGGATGCACATTCCCCTTTCTAAACACCGATGATGTCAGCACTCTATAAGTACAGCAGGAGAAGACACACCTCCTAGTAATGCGAATAGCGCGCTCCGCTAATGCGTCCATTTCAAATGTCATAACATAGGTAGGGGTTTGAATCCTGCAAATGGCAAGTGTGTGTGTTTGTCTGAGGGGGGTTAGTGTGTGTGAAGGAAATGTCCCTTTTGGCAACTAGGAGAACAGACTACAGTATGCACATTCATCTTTCTAAACACTGATGATGTCAGCACTCTATAAGTATAGCAGGAGAAGGGAACCCTCCCAGTAATACGAATAGCGCGCTCTGCTAATGCGTCCGTCTCAAGTGTCATAACATAATTAAGTAGGGGTTTGAATCCTGCAAGTGTGTGTGTTTGTTTGAGGGGGTATAGTGTGTGTGAGGGAAATGTCCCTTTTGGCAACTAGGAGAACAGACTACAGGATGCACATTCCCCTTTCTAAACACTGATGATGTCAGCACCCTATAAGTACAGCAAGAGAAAGGAAACCTCCCATTAATGCAAATAGCACACTCTGCTAATGTGTCCGTCTCCAGCGTCATAACATAGTCAGATAGGGGTTTGAATCCTGCGACTGGCAAGTGTGCATTTTTGGCAGAGGGGGGGTTAGTGTGTGTGAGGACAATGTCCCTTTTGGCAACTAGGTGAACAGACTACAGGATGCACATTTCCCTTTCTAAACACTGATGATGTCAGCACCCTATAAGTACAGCAAGAGAAGAGGAACCGCCCAGTAATGCGAATAGCACACGCTGCTAATGTGTCCATCTCGAGTGTCATAACTTAGTCAAATAGGGGTTTGAATCCTGAGAATGGCAAGTGTGTGTTTTTGGCAGAGGGGGGTTAGTGTGTGTGAGGACAATGTCCCTTTTGGCAACTAGATGAACAGACTACAGGATGCACATTCCCCTTTCTAAACACTGATGATGTCAGCACCCTATAAGTACAGCAAGAGAAGGAAAACCTCCCAGTAATGTGAATAGCACACTCTGCTAATGTGTCAGTCTTGAGTGTCATAACATAGTCAGATAGGGGTTTGAATCCTGCAAGTGTGTGTGTTTGTCTGAGGGGGTGTTAGTGTGTGCCAGGGAAATGTCCCTTTTGGCAACTAGGAGAACAGACTTCAGGATGCACATTTCCCTTTCTAAACACTGATGATGTCAGCACCCTATAAGTACAGCAAGAGAAGGGAAACCTCCCAGTAATGCAAATAGCACACTCTGCTAATGTGTCCGTCTCAAGTGTCATAACATAGTCAGATAGGGGTTTGAATCCTGCAATCGGCAAGTGTGTGTTTTTGGCTGAGGGGGGTTAGTGTGTGTGAGGACAATGTCCCTTTTGGCAACTAGGTGAACAGACTACAGGATGCACATTCCCCTTTCTAAACACTGTTCAGCTGAAGGCCATGGCTCTGGCACAAGTTGTCTGTTTCTATGATGCCCCTTTGGAAGATGCTTGTGTCGGCTGGAGAGTCGATTATGGTGGCCAGTTCGCAGTCATCTGCATATTTGGTCAGCCACAGTCCGTCCGTGTTGGTCTGTACCAATAAATATATACCAAACAAGAGAGGTCCCAGGACTGAGCCTTGTGGGACACAACTCGTAACTGGTTTGGAGTCTGGCATGGCTCCAGCAATGCTAACCATGTGGGTTCTGTCCTTGAGCCACTGTGCAATCCATCTAGTGACATAGGGGCTTATATTTAAGCTGGTGAGCTTCTCTAGAATGCCAAAGTGGGGTATTGTTGTGAAGGCTTTTGCAAGGTCCAGGTAGGCTGTGTGAACCACCTTCCCCTCGTCAATGGCCTTGGTGACTGTTTCAAAGAAATCAACCAGGTTAAACCTGGTAGTGCTGGTGTGCTCTCAGTAGCCCTGAACCAGGCATCTGTTACTGCACAGATATCGATGTTCTCCATGCCAAGGAGTGTTTTGGGTGCATGCATCTGGAGGTTTAGACTTCTGGCGTTGGGTAGCATTACTCTTAGTTTCTTATCCCTTGTGATACCTATGAAGGTGGGTTTGTCATTTGAGCCTTGCCTAACATAGGCACTATGGGGGTAGCAAGAGCCTTTGCCAATATCTGAAAGCACAGGGGTGACAGGTGCAGGCCGTCCCTAGCGAAGCAGGTAGTTCAACAGAAGATGAATATGTGAAGGTGTAGTGCCTGTGATTAGTTAGCAGTAGCATATATGACTGCTCACGTGGACACATGCCAGGTAAGTCATATGCACTGTGTCACAGGCAATGTACATGTGAACAGGACAAACAGTGACATCCTGTCAAGTGAGACATGGACATACATATAGTAAGATATGCAGATGGCACTAGGAGTCCACAGAAGCTCTATAACTATGCATTGCAGGTGTGATCAGTATTCAAGGGTAATTGCAAGCAAACATGCATGCAAACAAAGCTACAGTAAACAGGGCTGCATGTAGTCCATTGTACAACAAACAAGCTGTACCAGTTCCAGTAGGTAACACTGCAAATATGCAGGCACTATGCACATGTACATGGAAATACACCGGTCAGATGGCTAGGGTCCAGTCTCAGTGCACACAAGTGTACAGACCATATACTGTCAGGATGTACAATAACTGGATGGAAACCCATGTGCTCATACCTGCAGTAATACACATGTCAAATAACAGACACTGAGCCTTCACTCAGTGGTTCCATACTTAGTAGGATGTATGCTACCTGGCCTGCCACCACAGTATCCCTGACATATATGGGGACTCTCCCTCCTGTGACAGATAGTTATGTGTGTTGGGGCTATCTAGCATGGTATGAGATGTGAGCATGCAGTGCTAGGGTGCTCCTGTGTGTCCTGTACCAGTCGTGTAGTACTGCACACATATCATCAACATCCTCAAACATCTGCATTGCAGAGTCCAGTGTGGGCAACATGCCACTTGCAATTTACATGTCTATCATTGTGTATTACTACATTCATTACCTTATCCCCTGTGCTACCTATGTATGTAGCCTTCTGTTGACATCATTACCACCAGTATGCCAACATGTGCAGATGATACACTATGGTACTTACCATGGGTGTAGACAACAGGACATGACAATCACACACTTACTGCATCAGGCATGCTGTGATATACCCACAATTAATTCAGCACACAGTACTGTTAACAACATGATACTATTACTACACATCTATGTGGTCACCCTGTGCATCAGCAACATGTTAACCTGTACCTGCACAGTTGTTACAGATTGCAGGAGGTGGCACAGTTTCATCATATGCACAGGGTGTGAACTTGGTATGCCTGAGTCAGCCACCGATACCACCAATTGACATGTATGTGTATGTGTGTTGGTGAGGGACAGCAGTAGAAGGTGGGGCAATGTTGATGCAGTGTGTGCGCATGCGGTAGCCCTAGGTGTTGTCAATTCGCATGTGTGTATGGATGCACACAGTTCCACCTCATGGCTGCCATATACTGGTGTTTGTGGACAGCCACAGACTGTACCTGCCAGGTCATACAGATCAGTGTCTCTGGCCACGGACACGGTACCTGTGCCTTGCAGGGGTGCTACGGACCGTATCCAGTACCAACCCAGACTGGGTACTGTCATCAGAAGCAGGTGTTCGTTGACTGGACACAGATCCCTGTCGGGTCTGGCCAGAGCCATGTGCACGTGGTCTCCTGGGGTGGTCTGATGACAGCACAGACCCAGCATTGCTGAGGCTGCTGCTGGCACTACGGGGGCGGCCACGGCCCTGTTGTCATCTGCGACGACTGCCAGCTGCTGCTGTTGCTGGCATACGGCCACGTCAATGCCTCAACCGCCCACCATCGCCCTGGCCCATGGACATGTAGTTGTGGAACCAGTCTAATATGTCCCCACAACGTCTGTCTATGACATCGGTGAAATCACGGATGGCAGCCGCAATGTCACGCATACTGTCAGTCATGGCTGTGCGACATGCTGTCAGCTCCCTCATACCCTGTCTGGTGTACCGTTCCATACGTGACTTTGCCTGCATGACAGCCCGAAACATAGCTGAGGTTGTAAGACCTCTGTGGGCACATCTGACAGGGGCAGTACGCCCACGGTTGCTCCCACGAGAACCCCTGGACATCTGTCTGTGTGGTACCATCTCTAGGCCATGCCCATGGCTGCTGTGTGGGGAGGCATGTGCCACAGATACCACATTACCCTGGTCAATGCCCACTGTATGCTGTCCATCACCTAGGGACATTGGTGACAAAGGGTGCATTGGCAGGATAACTGTGCACATTGATGGGGTCAACAGCTGTGTACTGTCAATCGGCTGACCAATGGTGGACCCTGGCATACTTTCCTGTGCCATTACACAGATGTCATCATTATCAGTACCCACAGCACCTGATTCAGGTTCCCTGCTACATGACACCAGAGCAGCAACAGAACCTGTGGGAGGGAAACAGGAAACACAGTTTACAATGTCTACACATTACCAGTGATGCACACATGCACACATGCACACATGCACACGTGCACACGTACACACGTGCACACATGCACAGGTGCACACGTGCACACATGCACACGTGCACACATGCACAGGTGCACACATGCACACATGCACACGTGCACACATGCACACATGCACACGTGCACACATGCACACATGCACACATGCACACAGTTTCACACAATTGTACAGTACTCAGTATGCGTGATATCAACACACAGTCACAGACACACCTACATGCATACAAAGAGCACTACTAAGTGAGCCAAATAGTACTATTACTATCAACACTATTACAGGAATTGTTAATACACACTCACCAGCATGGATAGGCTGCATTGCTGTTATACCAGAGGGTCCTGCAGAAGTGAAGAAACTAATGTCAGTGGGCACAACTGTGCCATTGTTACTGAGTATGATACAGGTCAGTAGTACAACAGTCGCCTTTCACAGGTCAGCTGCTAATATTGAGGATATCACACTTGCACATTAAATACTATGGTGACAGCTACAAACCAAGGACACACCTCACACATGCATTAACTACCAGTGTACACAACAGTCAACTATATATATGGCATATTACCTGCACGTTCACTGTCTTTCTGCTGCGTGGCTCCAGCCTCCATCATAATGCATGTCTGCTGCTGTTGTTGTTGCTGGCGGACTGGAGCCACTACACTCATGAGTAGTCCCTCCAGTCTGGTGAGTGGGGGATGTGTAGCCACCCCACCACCTGTGGCGACCTGTTGCCTGTGGATATCCGACGCACGCTGACAGTCATGTCTGATTAAATCACTGCAGTGATGTCGTGCCTGCTCATATGTCCTATTATGCGTGCCTATGTCATTTACCCGACGGACAAGGTCTTGCCACAGTGCAGCCCTCTCCTGCTGATTCTGGCTGGTGCGGGAAAAGAGTATTGCATAATCCCGCACCAGGCTCTGGTGTATCTCCTCATCCTCAGCTGTGGAGTAGGTGGGATTCCGCGGGTGGGCCATGTACCTGAGAAAGAAAATAACCTGGTATCAGCAATATATGTCAGCAGAATTTGGCACACATACTACACATGCTACTCGACTGTTATGATACAACATATCTCACATATGTAGCATCTGTCTGTCTATTGGTGGATACACATGTAGATGGCCAGGTATCAGTGCTCAGCCAGCAACTGTGCAACAGTACCTGGCACACTCCATACGACATACTACCAAACCCCAGCAGTCAGAACACTGATTCAGGTCAAGAGCACCTCCTCACTCTGAGGGTTTGTATCTAGGTACTGTATGGCCTACATCATCAACTACTGTGAGCTGACCACACACTGATTGCCCTGGATATACATATCCCACCTCCACCACCAGCACAAACGACTATAGTGCATAACATTACAGATACAAACTTTACACTTTGTAACCGTGACATGGTATCCTTTCAGCCCACTGGGCCAGTGGCAGATACAACCCACAATGCTGACCCCTACACAATTGCTTTCTACAGACATCTCCGAGAATGCATGGATCATGCAATCCCATATATGACCAAGACACTCTCCACAAAGGGACAGCATCCTGTCTGGTGGACCCCAGCCATAGACAGATTGTATTACAGAAGATGGAAGCTACTGCAAGACAGAGCATAATTCCATAAAGGGAGGGCATGTCTGAGCAGCACTAGTAAGGATCTATTTTCCATCATACAAAATCCATGGGCAACTTTGAGAGGGAAATCAAGAGGGACACTACAGATAACCAGAAGGCCTTCTTCAGTTATGTTAGCAACCTGGTCAGGATCCATCCTCTATGCCCATAGTTAGTACACAACAACAAATATTTCACTGACACCACAGATATCGACAACATTGTGGCAGACAGGTTCAGTGCAGGTGTCACCCCGCCCTCTCCCCGAAAATAAGACATAGTTATCCCAGCTGACTGTAACCTCCCTGTCATCACAGATGTCCAGGTGAGAGCCACCCTCAGGACAGCAGAATACACAACATGAATTGGACCTGATGGTATCCCCAGTTGCATGCTACATAAACTCTGACAAAAGCTAAACACACATATAGAAGTGCTATGTAACACTAGCCTGACTACAGGATATGTACCTGTACACTGGCACACAGCAGCAGTGGTTCCACTCCATGAAGGAGGCACCTCAACATACCAATACAATACAACACAATACATTACATTACAAAACAATACTATACAATATGCTATTGCCCCTGGGACTACAGCAGCGTACTGTTCTGCTACCCTGACCATTGTGACACATGTGGTGTGATGGTACCTGCTGCTGTCACACAGTTACACAGGGTGACTCATATGGCATATTACCTATCTGACTAACATTCAGCAGGGGTATGTGTGACATGTACTCATGGGGAGTCTTGCTTCTTAACACTGTGTGGTTTATTGCAGGGTATGTCTTATCTGTGGGTAGGAACTCTTACCTCCACATGTGCACTCTATTGCAGTGGCACGGACGACACACAGCAGACATTTCGGTTGTGGATGGTGTGAGGTGTTACTATGGTTGTTGGACATCTGTCATGGGTGTGACTTACATATGTAAATCCGGGAGTGGTAACCTCTATGTGGGTAGCATATGTGTACTATGTGGTGTTGTCAGTCACTGTGCATTGGTAATGTGTTTGAGTGCATTGTCACAGTGTTGTACATGTCACTGTGTCCTTCTCCATATCTGTAGCTGTCATGTGAGGTCCATACCATGGCATCCATTATGTGGTGTGGAGGGTACACCGACCTACATGTCCATAGCTGACACACCATGTCCGCTGACACATACCATGTGCAGGTATTCCAGGGATAGTGTGCCACTGTGAATATCATTGGAGCCACTATTGTACACATTTATGACCCTGTTCACCCCTGACACATGCAGTGGTGGGCAGCCAATCACATATCTGGTGGTTACTGGTGTAGATGATCTGGAATGTAGTATGGTACTCCGGTTTTGACACTGGTGTTCACTCCATGCCTTTGTCACCAGGCACCTGTTGCAATACATCTGTACACATGTGCCTCACTCAGAATTTATATACATCTCTCTCTCTCTCTCTCTCTATATATATATATATATATATATATATATATATATGTATATAGATATATCTATATGTATATATATATATATATATATATATATATATATATATATATATATATATATATATATATATGTCCAGATACATACACATATATATATATTGCTGTACATATATTGCTATAGATGTGGAGGGGGACAGAGGTGGTGTGAGTGACAGAGGGGGTGGGACAGGCTGTGTTCCAGGTCGTCATATACAGTCATACCTGTAGGTAGTCAGATCAGTCTGTCTATGTATATGTATCTACATATATCTATATCTGTATGTGTGCATTACATAGATATGTTTGTACAATATTATATCTACATCTGTCTATGTATTCCTACATCTCTCTCTCTATGTATGTATACATATATGCATACCATATATATATATATATATATATATATATATATATATATATATATATACACATACATATGTTGACATACATACGTATCCATATGTTAGACAGGTATATCAACATATTTGTCTACCATACTGTATACACACACTAACATACTGCTAAACATACATAACTGTGAAACCTACTTTGTACATGGCACTACAACCTACAATCAACCAACATTGATATGTGCACATAGATGCTCTCACATACAAATGTATGTACAGCCTTCACTGATAGTTGCTGTATGTCCCCTGCCCTTTACACATTTTCATATACATATGGATACAGACCAATGACACATATGGAAGGTTCACAGTATGTAAACCTTTATAGTATTACTTTACATTACCTGTGTTTGTCACAGCTGCTTGTGTTGCCGTCTGGTTCTCTGTCCTGCTGCTCCACTTCCCAGTTGTCAGCTTTCAGGTAGCTGTTGCTGAACAATTTGTTTGTGTCTGCTTAATTGCAGTTTTCTCTGTCTCTGTCTCTATCTCTGTCTCTCTCTCTCTCTCTGTCTGTCTCTCACGTCCTTCTCAGGGTGCAATGAAAGTATTGCATGTGTGGACTGGGAGTACAGCATACTTTTGTAGGTATCTGCATATGCCCATGTGATGGCCTCTGCACCAATTGTTAGCCAGCATTTGCTAATTGCATGCAGCCAGTTGTGTACTGATTGCAGTTCTCACTGTGATTTCAGAACAGTGCTATAAAAAGGTATGCGAGATAGGCGTAGCCCTTTCAGATTTTAAGGACAGGGACCATGCTGTTATGCTGTGGACAATGTTCTGTGAGTGTAAAGGTTGGTATCTCTCTCATATTTCCAGGTGTGTTGTAGATTAACATTCCTCCATTCATTTATCCAGTTTCCTGTACTAACTGTGTATGTACACTGACACCTACAACTACTACTACTGTTAATGTGTGTGTGTGTGCTTTCCTTTCACTTTTGCTTGCACTTTGTTGCTAAGGCTTCAATAGTTGCCCTTTACAGTCACTACTTGTATGCCTGCTAGGTGTCTTGACTGTAGTGTGCTGCTGTAGCTTTCCTATTTTCCATGTACATTCACACCTTGGAATGCTTGCTATATCTGCTAGGGTGTTACAGCATGCAGTGTGGTCTGGCCATGGTGTGGGCCTTGACATCTATTAGGGTATTTGAGTATGCTGCTGAGCAGGCCCCAGAGACTTTCAGGTTCATCTGTTATGTGCCTCATGGAATGGTACATATCAGTGGGGTACACCCATTAAAATGTCTGGTATGCTGCAGTTGTGACTGTGGGTTAGCATGAGCATATGCATTACTACACTTTTTCTGCCATGCAAGTGATGAATACTTTCAGGACTCCATAGTTACCATTGCATGTGTTACACCTTTCTGCCTACTGTTTGTACATTTCACATGGGGTCTGTGGGGCATCCCTGTAAGTCATTCACTGTTGCTATGTCTATGCTCTTAACTATTCAAATATGGTGGTGTCAGACCCGTCATGTGTACAGATATTTGCAGGTTGTCCACATTTCTACCTCATATTTTGGTCAATATCTCATGCACACCTTTTTCTGGCAAGTCATTCTGGGCTCAAGTCAGAATATGGTGACAAACATTCAAGTTTCAGACTGCATACCCTTCCAAACATCCCACAAAGTGCAGACCCTGTTACTCTCTGAACTGTCTGCGTTTGTTGTAACATTATTTGTAATGTGTCCCAGGTTTTGGGCCTTTGCTCCACATATTTTATTACTTGGTCCAGATGTGTTCCTGTAAGAGGTTGTGGGGTATGGGCAGTGCTTATCCTGCTGTGAGTATGTGTGTGGCTTGCAGGGTGCTATAGTGACATTATTATCTACTAGCTTCCAACTAGCATGGCTGTTTCTGTTCACACACTACTATTATGGAAATCCACTAGTTTTGATAGTAATTCTAAATGGCATGCTTTGTGAACTACACATCTATATTCCCTTTACATTCATTCATACTATTACATGATATATTTATTTTAGCACAATGTTCTTGTATAAGAGTCATGGCTTAGTGGTAAGTCATGCAGACTACTGTTTCCAAGGTCCTGGGTTCGGGACTAACAGTGGTATTTTATTTTTCTTTTGAACTGAGTACAGGACCTGTCAATCAAAGTGACTAAGGCACGTTTTAAGCAGTTGTAACCGGGTTAGCGCTGGTTTGCGTGGAGCTCACGCATGCGCACTGGCGGTTAGCTCCGCGCACACCCGCTTACAACCGCTTAAACGTGCTTACTCTTGCGCACACCCGCGCTATTTTCTTTGAAAGAAAAGAAAATGGGGAGACAGGAAAGTGGTGAAAAAGGGGTCACAAAGAGGGTAAGACAGTAGGGAAACAAGCTTGGGATGTGCAGGAGGGATGTAGGTAAGGCCCATAGCTGCCCATTTCTTCATCAGCAACAGCTGTGCATATGTATGTAATTTGGTGTGACATTTAAAACCTTCCACCCCTGAGAGGTGTCAGGACAACAATAATACTTGTTGTACAGCCAATTGTAATTGATAGGTTCCATGTCCAGTAGACATGTGTGCGGAATGGGCAGCTATGTATGGGGCGTAATTTTTTTGTGGGTACAGAGTGCCCTTTTTTTTTTTTTTTCAGGTGAGAGTGGTATGTCAGGTGAAGGAAGTCGGTACAGCTGGGGAGGTAGGTTGGGTAGGTAAACAGACAAGACAAACAAGACGCATACAGGGGCGGTGTATGACACGTGTGGGGGGGTTACGCAATTGACGGGGACGGAGGTTTGGATATCCAGAGCCCATGAGCCCACAGATGGCAACAGTGGAACTGATATCCCCACCCATAGCAGTTGCCACTGTTCCTTCACTGCCCAGGATGGGGCGGTGCTGGGGGCTGTGTAGGTGGGGCAACAGGCATGCCCGTTAGTTGCGCCACCCGTGCCTCGAGCTGGCATAGGGGCTCGAGAACAGAGTCCCGAATCTCCCTACGCACCACAGTCCGGACGCTATGGAGGGTGATTGGTGGTTCTCCTCCGGCCACACTTGCAGAGGGGGGGCGAGCCCCATCCCCTGCAGCGCTTCCACCTGCAGGTGGCACAGGGCCACCGGAGGAGGGTCCGGACTCGGCACTAGTGCCAGGTGCACTCGCCAGCTGAGGTGGGAGAGGTGGGTCTGCTGGAACCCGCTTTCCCTGTCGTACTATGTTTTGCATTATGTCATGACAGTTTGGGTTAGTGACATATAATACCATTCACAATTAGTTGTAACAGCATGCATTAGTATTCCCATTAACCAAACACCCAGATATTCACACCATTGAACAGCGTGCATAACACATGCATAATTTGAACAGAAATATACAGTCCAACAACATGCAGGGTTAATTGATGGCAACAGGCCATCAGGTGTGGATGTATGAACAGGGCAGATGCATCAACAGACATGCAAATATATATGACCCAACAGGACAAATGTCCAGGGGTGTTAATTGTGATTGCACATACCATTTTCACGTGGAATGGGTTATATGTGGTTATAGGGTGGGGTGAAGAAAGTAATATTAACACCTTCAAATAACAATACATATGCTGTACATTTCTAATAGCTACAGTTATATACACACTACTGTTCTAACTACAGTTTCCTATATGATAACTATTTCAACTTGGTGATAGGACTGTTACTGCAACATCAATATACATTTTATGGTTCTTCATACACATTCATATCTAGCTTTGTTCAGCTACATCATCCTGCTACATTTGCTTTATATAGCTGTAGACAAGTGTGGATGTTTGGTATATCAGACAAACATCCTATCTGCATATTGAAGACTGAGAGCAACATATCCTGATTTTGGGATACACATTCCAGATGCAGCAACACTTTGAACAGATTTTGCTGTTTGGTTTTGAATCTCACATGCATTTCATTCCGTCTTGACTGCAGTATACTTTATTCAGGGGTTATTACTGTATTGCTGGATTCATGACACTTTCTCACACTCTCTCACTTGCTTTCATTTTACTATTCAGGATGGTACTTCTAGGCTTTATTGACATGTTTTAACAGTAGTTATTACAATCCTTTCCAGCAGTCTCACTTCTGTCATGTTTCAGTATTTCCACAGGGATATATTTCACACATGTGATTTCATCATCTTCTGCAGCTATACTTTTCAGCCTGCTGCAGGTTGTGTACTATTTTCTTACAGGCAGGGCATTTTATTTCAGAATATATGTCGGACAGTTTCATGTTTAGGTTAAATGTACAGGCTGAAACACACTTTTGTAATCAAGCAATACTTGCATACACTTTCACACTGTTACTTGCAGATTTTATTCCTTACTGACTACACTGCACTCTTTTGCTGACTGTCATACTTTTATATTTCTTTACAGTTACTGATAGTGGATTACTGACCTGCCTGGTGGCGCAGCCGCACCAGCCTATTGCCATAGGCTTTGCGTTTCGCAGAACGGACACCTGCAGCTGTAATATAAATGAAGTAATATTGGAATACACATCTCCATAATATCAGCTAGTTTAATTTCTTACATACATAATTAAATGTTACTTACTCAGTAGTGGGGCGTTGGGTGTTTGCCGAGCCTCCTGGATCCAAAGGTTCAGTTGGTCCTGCTTGCATCTCTTCAGGTCCGCATGGTGGTGACGGACCTGCTCACCAGTCCTTGGAATCCCTGTGGCACTGGTGAGATCATGAGCCAACCGGTCCCATGCCTCAGCCCTGTATGCTCCCCAGAGGACCTGGCCCTGCATGAGTTGGGCCTCATGATTATGGACTAGGAGCCAGACCATGTACCTGGACTCCTCAACACCCCACCTCTGTGCTCGAAAGCAACTACCCTCTCCTACTCCTGTCATTCTGCCTGCAGGTCAGTTCTACAATCGTTTATGCTGTGTATTCCTGCCTATGGGGCTTATATAGTCCGTTTTTCCCGCACATATCTGTGATTGGCCATTTTGGAATTGTATCAACTTCAGTAAACCTGCATTGTCATGCTCTAGTTTGTATTCATTCCTATATATTAGCTATTATTGCATTTACAGGTACTGCTGTCATGGCTTAGTGGTTCTGTACCTTGACTATGGTGTATAGTATCCTGAGTTTGAACCTGGCCACTGCTTTTTATTTTTCATGACTGTCTAGACATGCTGAGGGGTGTGTCTGTGTAAAGGCAGTTTTGATACGGCTTGCTCAACGTTGCCCATCAGTTAGCTTGTTTGCGCGGTGCGCAACTCCGCAAACAGGGTACGCTGCTTTAAGCCTCATTTGGCTATTGGCACGCATATTACGCTCAGCTCAGTTAGGGGCACATAGATTTAGCATGTTAGACCACTGCTCAGCTACGGGCAATCATTTTGCACCAGTTAAACCACTGCTCATCTACGGGCACATGCACTCACTCTGTTAAACTGTAGCTCAGCTATGGGCACATCTGGCATTTTTTCTTCTTTTGTTACCTCACATGTCTTCAATATAAATGGGCTATTTCATTACATTTTACATAACTTGTGGTTTTATGTGTACATATTTGGCAGGGACTTGTTTCCTGCTTATTTTGCAAAAAAAAAAAAAAATTGGTGTTGTGGGGGCTCGAACCATGAATGCCTGCTCTTCAGCCAACATCTCTACCGCTACGCTATTGCTTCCTGGCTTATTTTGCATGTTTAGTTCTTATATGCTTTCCCACTGACCGCTAACTGTAGCTGCGCTACGGGCACGCCTGCGCAAACGAGCGCACTCACGGTTAAACATCTTTACAATTTAAAAAAATATATAACATGTTCATTTATATATATTTTATGTTCATAGTCTGTGGGGGCATGTGTTGTGTTTATTCACATTTCCGTGGACTCTGTTGTGGTGTTTACTTTGGGCACTTTAACACTTCTGGGGGCGTGTCCGCTTGCAGGGCTCGGCCTACGGACACGCCCCCTACTGTCTTACACGGACCGTGTTAGACTTAGGTGTGATTCAGCATGCTCTCATGAATATGCAAAGCATGCTGACATCACTCCGTTTAACTGCAGCCTCCGTGTAAGAGTTATAACTCTTACACGGAGGCTTCGTGAATCCTGGGGTATGTCTTTTCACATATTTGATGTGAAACCTACTTTCTTTCTTTTGCTGATCTCTTGTTTAGAACTTGTCTGCAGTGCATGTAGTTAATTTTGTATTTTTTAAATTCTGTTGGGTTTCGACATGCTGTGGTGGCTGCCAGTTACCTCTTTTTTAATTTCTCTAAGTCTTTTGGCTTTCTAATACCATGATAGGAATGGACCCCATTACTAAGTCAAACTATGATTAAAGTTCATGAAATTAGTATTGCTTCAGTCTTTGATGTTAGCCAGAAGTGCTCTTCGTAGCACCCACAATGTGCCCAGTAATGACTCCTTTAGAAATTCATAGCAGTTACACGTAACATATAAAAGTACGATTGTAAATTATTTTTATAAGACCTATTGCTGCTACTACTATTGGAACTATCTGGGTATCCTTCTTTCACACTGCCCTCGTTTCTGCCTGGAAATCTTGTGTCTCTCTATACTTAAGACACCGTAACCACTGGGTGTAGCAATTTCAATGACCAATGCTACTTTTGTCTTCTCTTCATGGACTACTGTATCTGGTTTTCTCGACTGTATCTTTTGAACTGTTGGTAATGGGTGATCCCATGTGATATAAATGTAATCATTTTCTGTAATGCTTTGTGGCTCATGTTTCCAGTGTTTTTCAGCCACTTCACTATTATAATATTTGCACAATCCCCAATGCAACAGTCTTGCCACATTATTATGCCTGTCAGTATACAGTCCTTCTGCCATTAATATATCACAGTCAGCAACAAGATGTGTGACTGTTTCCAGTTTTGTTTTACAAAACCTACATATGTCTGTTACTCCCACATGTTCCAGTGTGTACATAGTCTACAATCTTGGGCCACCAATATTAACCTTCCTTCTTTTGGTTTAAATTCTCCTCTCCTTAACCATTCATGTGTTTGATCCTGATCAACATGAAGTTGTTCCAAGACATTTCTATACTTGCAACTATATTTATGCATTTTCAACATTTCTTGCCTTCTCATCTGATCCTTCACCTTATATTCTTTCTTTTGTTTTTTGGCACATTCAGTTGCTGCCTGATTTTTAACTACTTCTGGTATGATTTCCATTCCTGCTTGACACTGATATGCTTCTGCTAAACTAAGCAGGGAAGTCATCTTAGACTTATTCTCCTCATGTTTTAACACTTTCACTACCTTTGGATCTTGTGAGGTCAGACATGTATGGAGTCCTGTGATTGCAGATCTATACATGTAATCAGTTTCAAGGAGGCCCATTCCTCCTTCAGAACAGGGAATATATAATCTTGGTATGCAGTGATTTTTATAAATCATTTGATAAGCATGAAACATCATTCTTGTTTTCCTGTCCAACTGATTCAGCACCATTTGGGGCCAGTCAAACACTCTGAAAATGTAAGTTAGGACAGGAAGAGCAAACTGGTTTATAGCTTGGACTTTGTACCTAGATGGCAATGCTGTTTTCAGTTTTAGTGGTTAGTTTTGCATTTTTTTAAATTCTGTTGGGGTCCAATGTGCTGTGGTGGCTACCAGTTACATCTTAGTGTCCATAGCCTTATAGTACTGTAAATCAGTGTTATGGATTGCTGTTAGCACAAACATTGCATGTATGCCACTATGTAAAATGTTTATAATATAATTATTCAATTTCAATAACTTTCCTGTCAAGGAATCATTTTTTACTTTTTGTGTCATTTGGCCCTGGTTCCTTGCCTCATGATTCCTAAACCTTGTTTAGAAAGTGCGTCTACAGTCAAGCTCTTATGCTCACCTACAGACACATTTGTTGTTATACTTTATTAAGTTAATACATATTTCCTGCTGCTCTATTTGTTCATAGGTTCATAGGTTGGTACTAGGCTATCAGCCTTAGGGCCTATACAAGCCTAGCCATAACAATTCCCTGGATATTTCTTCCCACAATATTCACTTCTCTGGACCCCTGTCTAGCAGGGCGACTGACATGATCCCCGGGGTGAATTTCCTATCTCCCATCCAATCATCAAGGTTCCTTTTGAAGAGGGCCGAGGAGGCGCTCTGCTTGACATGTATGGGCAGTCTATTCCAGAGTATGGGGAGTCTCCGGGTCAGGAACCTATCCCTCCAGCATGTTTTGTTCATTGTGATGACAAGGTTTAGATCCCTGGAGTGTGTGGCTCTGAGGGATTGGGATTTCTTTAAGTGGAGCATGTCCAACAGCTCAGGGTTTGACATGGCCTTGTATGTTAAGCAGTGATTGCCTCTGAGTGGACGATATGCCACAGAGTATAGCTGGAGTTTTTTTAGACGGTCAGCATATGGCATCTGCTTTAGGCCTGTGATTCTTTTAGTGAGGTATTTCTGTGGCCTTTCCAGCTATTGCAGATGTCTTGTGAGGTACATACCAAACTGGGCATTATACTCTATAATGGGTCTAATGAGGGATGAGTACAGTAGGACAATGACCTCCTTTTTTCTGGATAAAAAACCCTTAGTAATGAGGTGTGCCACATAGAAGGATTTCTTGACTGTTGTGGCGATGTGGTTATCGAACGTGAGACCACTGTCCACCTTTATCCCTAAGTCTCTCATCACACTTTCGATGTTTAGTGTACTGCTACCTATGTGGTAATTCATGGGTACATGTTTTTTTCCAGAGGGGATAACTATACATTTCCTGGCATTAAGCTTGAGCCCATGGCTCTGGCACCAGGCATCTGTTTCTGTAAGGCCCGTTTGTAGAATATCCACGTCATTTGGGGATTCAGTAATGGCTCTCAGTTTGCAGTCATCTGCAAACTTTGTTAGCCAGATTCCCTTAGTGTTGGCCTGTACTTCGGAGAAGTAGATGCCAAACAAGAGTGGTCCCAGGACTGAACCCGGAGGTACTCCACTTGTCACTTGTCTAGAGATGGATTTGGAGTCGACTACTTTTACAGTCTGGGTTCTGTCAGTAAGCCAGTTGGCAACCCATCGAGTGACGTAGGGATTTATGCCCAGCTTAGTAAGTTTATCTATGATTCCAGAGTGGGGGATGGTGTCAAAGGCCTTGATGAGATCCAGATAGGCTGTGTGGACCACCTTACCCTCATCCACAGCTCTGGAGACTGATTTGAAGAAGTCAATCAGATTCAGGAGACAAGATCGGCCCTTCACAAACCCAAACTGGGTGGGATCCAGTGTTTGAAGGTTGCCAATGTCTTTGTTTATAAGTTCCATGATAATGCGTTCCATGCCTTTGCAGATCAGGCTTGTCAGACTGATGGGACGGTAGTTCCCGGGATCCAAGGCGGATCCCCCCTTGTGGAGTGGGATAACTGTAGCTGTGCGCCACTCAGTGGGCATGAAGCCTGAGGTGAGGCTATGATTAAACATGACACTTAGGTGAGGTGCCAGTTCATTTTGTAGTTCATGTAGTACACAGCCTGGGATGTCATCTGGTCCCATGGATGCTGTATTCTTAGCTTTGGAGAGTGCGGTTTCTACCTGAGTGGCCATGATTACCGGAATTTGGCAATCTTTTGGTATTGAGATGGGCCCTTTAGGGGGTGAGGGGGGGTGAAGTTGGCACTAAATCGATCTGCCAGGATATTGCCAATATCCTTGGGATCAGTATATTTAATGCCATTCTGTTGTAGCTCAGAGCAGATCTGAGCATTGCCATTTAGATTCTTGACATAACTACAGAATGCCTTGTGGTTGTCTTTGGAATCTTTGGCAATTTTATTTTTGTAACTAGCTTTTGAGGATTTTATGAGGGATCTCAGCTTCTTACTGAGGCTGGTGAGGGAGATTTTTGCATCCTGGGATTTTCCTCTTTTCTGCAACAGTTTCTTCCTTCTGTTGTATAGTTTGTTTATAGCAGGGGACCACCAGATTGGCTTCCTTTTTTTGGAGAAGAGCATCTTGGTTCTATTTGTGATGGCACGATTCATGTTTAGAGTATAACAAGGCTAATTGCATGGATCTTGGCAAAAACCTTCAAGCATTTTTTTTGCTTTATACTGACCCGGCCCCCAGTGCCCACACTGGGTCTACCAGCATCCTCTTGCCCTCCCAGGATTTGTTCTGGTGTTGCTGAGGCAGATGACAGATCTTAAGGGTGTCATGGGGGCTCATCCGTCTGTATTTTTTTTATATTCCTAGCCACTTTTCCCTTTCCCAGCCTCCTCTCACACTCACTGGTTAAGTTTGAGGGCAACTTCCTTTATGAACTATGCCTCCCCTTAGGGAGCATCACCAATGAGTACCCTCCCCCAGGACAGGCATTTCCACCCCTCCCTGCAGCTCTGTCAGTCACCTGAGTAGCCAAGCCGCTAATCAAACCTGGTTCAGTTGGGCCATAGTTAGGGCATTATCCCTCTACACCACAGGAGTGGAAAAACCTTCAGGCATTTCTGGTGTCTAAAACTCTGTCTATTGTTCATGCAGAAAAAGAAATCCAGTAATCAGCTGGACTCCTGAACTGATACTAAACCTAAACAGCCTTCTGGTCTGTCTCCTGAACTGGATTCTATAAATCCTACCCTTCCCAATACTTAGTTTCATAGGTTCATAGGTAGGTACTAGACTATTGGCCCTCTGGCTATACTACTCAGGCAAGCTCCTCGTGGTCCTGCAGAGTGGTCCTAGCTACAGAGAACTCAGAAAAGCGACTACTTTCTGGATTTAAGTATCTTTGCTGTTTTTTTTACTTGGAATAGCTTCTCTAGCTTACCCTAAACAAGCTTAAACTGTTTTTTTAGCTGTTTGCTGCATTATTTTAAAATCTGCACTTAAAGTTACTTTTTAGTCGAATTTGATCGAAAGTTTGTTTAATTTAACTGTTGAGGCTGCCCACTAAAGTGTGCTAGCCTGTGTAACTGATTTATCACTGTTTCTGCATTTTCTGTGTGTTTCTATCAAAAAAACAAAAAAAATAATCCTTGTTTTCCTGCCTCTCCTCGACTAGTTTAGACCAGTTTACAGACATTGCTGTATTCTGGGTTGTGGTGTAGTTCCTGTGTTGTCCATTACCTTACTTGGATAGAAGGAAGTTTCTTTGCTCACCAGTGGGAGTGGGGAGCCTTGAGCAGCCTACCTGTCCCTGTAAGAAGTGACCTCAGCACAAGAGCTGTAGTAATTGGTTGTTTTGGACCATTTCCAGCTCTTTTGTAGTTCCCTGTTTAAAATCCGCCTCTGGGTGTTTTTTTCTGGCTATACAACTCAGACAGGCTCCTTGTGGTCCTGCAGAGTGGTCCTAGCTACAGAGAACTCAGAAAAGCGACTTCTTTCTGGATTTAAGTATCTTTGCTGTTTTTTTACTTGGAATAGCTTCTCTAGCTTACCCTAAACAAGCTTAAACTGTTTTTTTAGCTGTTTGCTGCATTATTTTAAAATCTGCACTTAAAGTTACTTTTTAGTCGAATTTGATCGAAAGTTTGTTTGTTTGTTTGTTTAATTTAACTGTTGAGGCTGCCCACTAAAGTGTGCTAGCCTGTGTAACTGATTTATCACTGTTTCTGCATTTTCTGTGTGTTTCTATCAAAAAAACAAAAAAACAAAAAATAATCCTTGTTTTCCTGCCTCTCCTCGACTAGTTTAGACCAGTTTACAGGCATTGCTGTATTCTGGGCTGTGGTGTAGTTCCTGTGTTGTCCATTACCTTACTTGGATAGAAGGAAGTTTCTTTACTCACAAGTGGGAGTGGGGAGCCTTGAGCAGCCTACCTGTCCCTGTAGGAAGTGACCTCAGCACAAGAGCTGTAGTAATTGGTTGTTTTGGACCATTTCTAGCTCTTTTGTAGTTCCTTGTTTAAAATCTGCTTCTGGGCGTTTTTGTCTGGCTATACTACTCAGACAAGCTCCTCGTGGTCCTGCAGAGTGGTACTAGCTACAGAGAACTCAGAAAAGAGACTACTTCCTGGATTTAAGTATCTTTGCTGTTTTTTTTTACTTGGAATAGCTTCTCTAGCTTACCCTAAACAAGCTTAAACTGTTTTTTTTAGCTGTTTGCTGCTTTATTTAAAAATCTGCACTTAAAGTTACTTTTTAGTCGAATTTGATCGAAAGTTTGTTTAATTTAACTGTTGAGGCTGCCCTCTAAAGTGTGCTAGCCTGTGTAACTGATTTATCACTGTTTCTCCATTTTCTGTGTGTTTCTATCAAAAAAACAAAAAAAAAACCAAAAAAATAATCCTTGTTTTCCCGCCTCTCCTCGACTAGTTTAGACCAGTTTACAGACATTGCTGTATTCTGGGTTGTGGTGTAGTTCCTGTGTTGTCCATTACCTTACTTGGATAGAAGGAAGTTTCTTTGCTCACCAGTGGGAGTGGGGAGCCTTGAGCAGCCTACCTGTCCCTGTAGGAAGTGACCTCAGCACAAGAGCTGTAGTAATTGGTTGTTTTGGACCATTTCTAGCACTTTTGTAGTTCCCTGTTTAAAATCTGCTTCTGGGCGTTTTTGTCTGGCTATACTACTCAGACTGGCTCCTCGTGGTCCTGCAGAGTGGTCCTAGCTACAGAGAACTCAGAAAAGTGACTACTTTTTGGATTTAAGTATCTTTGCTGTTTTTTTTACTTGGAATAGCTTCTCTAGCTTACCCTAAACAAGCTTAACCTTTTTTTTAGCTGTTTGCTGCATTATTTTAAAATCTGCACTTAAAGTTACTTTTTAGTCGAATTTGATCGAAAGTTTGTTTGTTTGTTTGTCTGTTTAATTTAACTGTTGAGGCTGCCCACTAAAGTGTGCTAGCCTGTGTAACTGATTTATCACTGTTTTGCATTTTCTGTGCGTTTCTATCAAAAAAACAAAAAAAAAATAATCCTTGTTTTCCCGCCTCTCCTCGACTAGTTTAGACCAGTTTACAGGCATTGCTGTATTCTGGGCTGTGGTGTAGTTCCTGTGTTGTCCATTACCTTACTTGGATAGAAGGAAGTTTCTTTGCTCACCAGTGGGAGTGGGGAGCCTTGAGCAGCCTACCTGTCCCTGTAGGAAGTGACCTCAGCACAAGAGCTGTAGTAATTGGTTGTTTTGGACCATTTCTAGCTCTTTTGTAGTTCCCTGTTTAAAATCCGCCTCTGGGCATTTTTATCTGGCTATACTACTCAGACAAGCTCCTCGTGGTCCTGCAGAGTGGTCCTAGCTACAGAGAACTCAGAAAAGCGACTACTTTCTGGATTTAAGTATCTTTGCTGTTTTTTTACTAGGAATAGCTTCTCTAGCTTACCCTAAACAAGCTTAAACTGTTTTTTTTAGCTGTTTGCTGCATTATTTTAAAATCTGCACTTAAAGTTACTTTTTAGTCGAATTTGATCGAAAGTTTGTTTGTTTGTTTGTTTGTTTAATTTAACTGTTGAGGCTTCCCACTAAAGTGTACTAGCCTGTGTAACTGATTTATCACCGTTTCTGCATTTTCTGTGTGTTTCTATCAAAAAAACAAAAAAATAATCCTTGTTTTCCCACCTCTCCTCGACTAGTTTAGACCAGTTTACAGGCATTGCTGTATTCTGGGCTGTGGTGTAGTTCCTGTGTTGTCCATTACCTTACTTGGATAGAAGGAAGTTTATTTGCTCACCAGTGGGAGTGCGGACCCTTGAGCAGCCTACCTGTCCATGTAGGAAGTGACCTCAGCACAAGAGCTGTAGTAATTGGTTGTTTTGGACCATTTCTAGCTCTTTTGTAGTTCCCTGTTTAAAATCCGCCTCTGGGCATTTTTTTCTGGCTATACTACTCAGACAGGCTCCTCTTGGTCCTGCAGAGTGGTCCTAGCTACAGAGAACTCAGAAAAGCGACTACTTTCTGGATTTAAGTATCTTTGCTGTTTTTTTACTTGGAATAGCTTCTCTAGCTTACCCTAAACAAGCTTAAACTGTTTTTTAGCTGTTTGCTGCATTATTTTAAAATCTGCACTTAAAGTTACTTTTTAGTCGAATTTGATCGAAAGTTTGTTTGTTTGTTTGTTTGTTTAATTTAACTGTTGAGGCTGCCCACTAAAGTGTGCTAGCCTGTGTAACTGATTTATCACTGTTTCTGCATTTTCTGTGTGTTTCTATCAAAAAAACAAAAAAAACAAAAAAATAATCCTTGTTTTCCCAACTCTCCTCAACTAGTTTAGACCAGTTTACAGGCATTGCTGTATTCTGGGCTGTGGTGTAGTTCCTGTGTTGTCCATTACCTTACTTGGATAGAAGGAAGTTTCTTTGCTCACCAGTGGGAGTGGGGAGCCTTGAGCAGCCTACCTGTCCCTGTAGGAAGTGACCTCAGCACAAGAGCTGTAGTAATTGGTTGTTTTGCACCATTTCTAGCTCTTTTGTAGTTCCCTGTTTAAAATCCGCTTCTGGGCGTTTTTGTCTGGCTATACTACTCAGACAGGCTCCTCGTGGTCCTGCAGAGTGGTCCTAGCTACAGAGAACTCAGAAAAGTGACTACTTTCTGGATTTAAGTATCTTTGCTGTTTTTTTACTTGGAATAGCTTCTCTAGCTTACCCTAAACAAGCTTAAACTGTTTTTTAGCTGTTTGCTGCATTATTTTAAAATCTGCACTTAAAGTTACTTTTTAGTCGAATTTGATCGAAAGTTTGTTTGTTTGTTTGTTTGTTTAATTTAACTGTTGAGGCTGCCCACTAAAGTGTGCTAGCCTGTGTAACTGATTTATCACTGCTTCTGCATTTTCTGTGTGTTTCTATCAAAAAACAAAAAAATAATCCTTGTTTTCCCACCTCTCCTCGACTAGTTTAGACCAGTTTACAGGCATTGCTGTATTCTGGGCTGTGGTGTAGTTCCTGTGTTGTCCATTACCTTACTTGGATAGAAGGAAGTTTCTTTGCTCACCAGTGGGAGTGGGAGCCTTGAGCAGCCTACCTGTCCCTGTAGGAAGTGACCTCAGCACAAGAGCTGTAGTAATTGGTTGTTTTGGACCATTTCTAGCTCTTTTGTAGTTCCCTGTTTAAAATCCGCTTCTGGGCATTTTTTTCTGGCTATACTACTCAGACAGGCTCCTCGTGGTCCTGCAGAGTGGTCCTAGCTACAGAGAACTCAGAAAAGCGACTTCTTTCTGGATTTAAGTATCTTTGCTGTTTTTTTACTTGGAATAGCTTCTCTAGCTTACCCTAAACAAGCTTAAACTGTTTTTAGCTGTTTGCTGCATTATTTTAAAATCTGCACTTAAAGTTACTTTTTAGTCGAATTTGATCGAAAGTTTGTTTGTTTGTTTAATTTAACTGTTGAGGCTGCCCACTAAAGTGTGCTAGCCTGTGTAACTGATTTATCACTGTTTCTGCATTTTCTGTGTGTTTCTATCAAAAAAACAAAAAAATAATCCTTGTTTTCCCGCCTCTCCTCGACTAGTTTAGACCTGTTTACAGGCATTGCTGTATTCTGGGCTGTGGTGTAGTTCCTGTGTTGTCCATTACCTTACTTGGATAGAAGGAAGTTTCTTTGCTCACCAGTGGGAGTGGGGAGCCTTGCGCAGCCTACCTGTCCCTGTAGGAAGTGACCTCAGCACAAGGGCTGTAATAATTGGTTATTTTGGACCATTTCTAGCTCTTTTGTAGTTCCCTGTTTCAAATCCGCTTCTGGGCATTTTTTTCTGGCTATACTACTCAGACAAGCTCCTCGTGGTCCTGCAGAGTGGTCCTAGCTACAGAGAACTCAGAAAAGTGACTACTTTCCGGATTTAAGTATCTTTGCATTTTTTTTTACTTGGAATATCTTCTCTAGCTTACCCTAAACAAGCTTAAACTGTTTTTTAGCTGTTTGCTGCATTATTTTAAAATCTGCACTTAAAGTTACTTTTTAGTCAGATTTGATCGAAAGTTTGTTTGTTTGTTTAATTTAACTGTTGAGGCTGCCCACTAAAGTGTACTAGCCTGTGTAACTGATTTATCACTGTTTCTGCATTTTCTGTGTGTTTCTATCAAAAAAACAAAAAATAATCCTTGTTTTCCCACCTCTCCTCGACTAGTTTAGACCAGTTTACAGGCATTGCTGTATTCTGGGCTGTGGTGTAGTTCCTGTGTTGTCCCTTACTTGGATAGAAGGAAGTTTCTTTGCTCACCAGTGGGAGTGGGGAGCCTTGAGCAGCCTACCTGTCCCTGTAGGAAGTGACCTCAGCACAAGAGCTGTAGTAATTGGTTGTTTTGGACCATTTCTAGCTCTTTTGTAGTTCCCTGTTTAAAATCTGCCTCTGGGCGTTTCTTTCTGGCTATACTACTCAGGCAAGCTCCTCGTGGTCCTGCAGAGTGGTCCTAGCTACAGAGAACTCAGAAAAGTGACGACTTTCTGGATTTAAGTATCTTTGCTGTTTTTTTTACTTGGAATAGCTTCTCTAGCTTACCCTAAACAAGCTTAAATTTAGCTGTTTGCTGCATTATTTTAAAATCTGTACTTAACGTTACTTTTTAGTCGAATTTGATCGAAAGTTTGTTTGTTTGTTTGTTTAATTTAACTGTTGAGGCTGCCCACTAAAGTGTGCTAGCCTGTGTAACTGATTTATCACTGTTTCTGCATTTTCTGTGTGTTTCTATCAAAAAAACAAAACAAAAAAAAATAATCCTTGTTTTCCTGCCTCTCCTCGACTAGTTTAGACCAGTTTACAGGCATTGCTGTATTCTGGGCTGTGGTGTAGTTCCTGTGTTGTCCATTACCTTACTTGGATAGAAGGAAGTTTCTTTGCTCACCAGTGGGAGTGGGGAGCCTTGAGCAGCCTACCTGTCCCTGTAGGAAGTGACCTCAGCACAAGAGCTGTAGTAATTGGTTGTTTTGGACCATTTCTAGCTCTTTTGTAGTTCCCTGTTTAAAATCCGCGTTTGCATGGCTTTGTGCGATTTTGCGCATAGCGCAGCACCGGTTAAACAAGGTTAAACTTCTTCTGGCTCCGCCAAGTCTGCTCTTCAAATTTTCCCTTAAGGAAGCTCTACTCTTAGTATAATCAGACTACTCGCTATATTATAAGCCTAGCACTTGTTCTCAAAACTTCTCTACTAAGTAAGCACTCTCGTACTAAGTAAGCACTACATCCACCTACCACCCCTGTGAATATCCACTTCCCTTAAAGGCACAGCACTCCCTTATACTGTTCTAGCATGTCGAGTGGTAGATTACTGGTGTCCTTTCTAGTTCAACTGGTTAATTTGGGTATCTTGAGATAATGCTACAATTGTCTCATGTACACAGGCAACCCTCTCCTCCTTCCAACAAACACAAAATACATGTGAGAGATGCAACTATGTAACCAAACTGGAGGCTGAACTCTCTCAACTCAGGGCTGGCATGACCAGACAGGAAGAGATGATAACCACACACACAACAAACCCAGTCCCACATAGACCTACCACAACTGCAAACCAAACACATAAAAACACAAAGACATACTCGGAGGCTCTAATAAAAAACTTACCAAAACAACAGAGGCTCCCAAAGCAGACATCCAAAAATCCACCACCTCAAAACAAAACACATGCAACACATGCTTCAATAAATCAGTGTGTCAACCAATCACAGCCCTTAAGGCCGAACACCATGCCTGATACACTAGTAATAGGTGACTCTATAGTCAGACACACTGATGTCCTGCTTACCAGGCTGAACAAGGAGAGGGTGACTGTGAGCTGCCTATCGGGAGCTAGGATCTGCCACATAACACACGCACTCAGGTCACTCCAAAGCAAGTACAAATATGACTCTGTCATTGTCCATGCTGGTGTGAATGACCTGAGACGTACCTCCCTGGACTACATGAAAAGAGACATAGAGGAGCTCTCTGACTATGTAGCACAGGCTGGTATGACCCTGACCCTGAGCAGCATCTTTCCCTCACCAAGAATGATGCCACAATACAAAGACAAGATGATCAGCTTTAATAATTGTCTCCAAGTACTGGTGTCATTCTAAGGGGATCCAATGTCTGTCTGCCTGGGATGACATGTTGGACAAGCCACGCTGCTTCGCAAGGGACAGCTTGCACCTGTCACCACTGGGCTTCTGGATATTGGCTAAGGCTCTTGCCACCTCCATAGTGCCTTTTTTAGGCAAGGCTAAAAAGACAAACCCACCTCCTTAGAAAACAAAAATGGAAAAAAACTAAGGGTAATGCTGCTCAACGCCAGAAGTCTAAATCTCAAGATGCAGGCACTCGATGCACTCCTCAGTATGGAGAACATCGACATCTGTGCAGTAACTGAAACCTGGTTCAAGGCTCCTGAGAGCACCCCAGCGCTACCAGGCTATACCCCGTATCATGCTTTTTGGCCCCAAAACCTGGGCCGAACCACAAAGGGAGGGGGAGTGTCCATATTCATCAAGGACACCCACAGCTCCAGGTTAGTAGCAACACATGAAGCATCAGATACCATACAGGTGCAACTAACCATAGGCAAAACTGCTATACAACTGGTAGCATGTTACAGACCACCCTCCCAATCTCAGGAACCCCAGTCAGCCTTCCTGAAGACATTGGAGGATATGAATGTATCACAAAATACCATCATACTGGGAGACTTCAACTACCCAAACATAGATTGTGTACATTATTCTAGCCCTAATACCCTAGCCCAAAGGTTCCTGGAATTCATAAATTCAAATGCGCTGGAACAACTAGTCACCTCTCCCACTACGGGAGATAATATACTAGACCTGATCATCACAAACATGGGGACAAAATGCTCCACACCAGAGGTATACCCCTCACTAGTGAGATCTGATCACAAACTAATCACCCTGGATATACATATCCCACCTCCACCCCCAGCACACAAGACCACAGTGAAAAACTTCTCAAAAGCAGACTTCACTCTTCTTAAGACTGAGATGGTATCCTTTAAGCCCACTGGGCCAGTGGATACCACATCCCACAATGCCGAATCCTTCACAAATGCTTTCTATGGACATCTCCAAGAATGCATGGATCATGCAATCCCAAATAAATCCAAGTCCCTCCCCACCAAAGGCAAGCGTCCTGTCTGGTGGACCTCAGCCATTAACAAATTGTATAACAAAAGAAGGAAGCTACTGCACGACAGAGCAAAATCCCATAAAGGGAAGACATCTCTGATCAACATTAGCAGAAAACTACGTTCTCTCATAAAAACATCCAAGGCCAACTGTGAGAGAAAAATCGCTAAGGACACTAAAGATAACCACAAAGCCTTCTTCAGCTATGTTAGAAACCTGGGCGGAAACTCTCAGATATGCTCAGAGTTAGTTCACAACAACAAAAAATACACTGAACCCTCAGATATTGCCAACATTCTGGCTGACAGGTTCAGTGCAAATTTCTCCCCTCCCTCACCCCCAAAAGAAGAAATACTTGTCCCAGCTGAATGTAATCTCCCTGTCATCTCAGATGTCCAAGTGAGAACCACCCTCAACAAAGCTAAAAACACAGCATCAATGGGACCTGACGGTATCCCGGGTTGCGTGCTACGTGAACTCCAAGAGGAGCTAAACCCGCACATAAAAATGCTATTTAACCTTAGCCTTACTACATGATATGTACCTGAACACTGGCGTACAGCAACAGTGGTCCCACTCCACAAAGGGGGTACCTCTACAAACCCTGGGAACTACCGCCCCATAAGCTTAACCAGCCTGGTCTGCAAAGCTATGGAAAGAATCATTATGGAACTCATAAACAGAGACATAGGGGACCTACAGACACTTGACCCCACCCAGTTCGGCTTTGTAAAGGGCAGATCCTGCCTTTTGAACCTGGTTGACTTTTTCGAAACAGTCACTAGAGTCATTAATGAGGGCAAAGCAGTCCATACAGCCTACCTGGACTTGGCTAAGGCCTTCGACACAATACCCCACTCAGGCATCATAGATAAGCTCAACAGCTTAAACGTAAACCCTTATGTCACTAGATGGGTTGCAAACTGGCTAAAGGACAGAACCCATAAAGTTAAAATCACTGGAGCAATGTCAGACTCAAAGCCAGTCACAAGTGGTGTCCCACAGGGATCTGTCCTGGGACCCCTCTTGTTCGGCATTTATTTCTCAGATGTTAAAACAAACATGGGAGGGTTGTGGCTGACAAAGTTCACAGATGACTGCAAACTAGGCGCCATAGTCGATACACCAGCGGACACATACATCCTACAAAAAGGCCTCACAGAAACGGACAACTGGTGCCGGAGTCACAGCCTTAAACTAAATGCCAAAAAATGTATAGTCATCCCCTTTGGGAAAAACAAAGTACCCACAAATTATCACATAGACAGCAACCCACTCCGTATGGAAAAAGTAATCAGAGACCTAGGGATCCAAGTCGACAGTAACCTCTCATTTGACACCCACGTTGCCAAAGTGGTTAGAAAAACATTCCACCTTGCACACCTTATCATGAAGGGATTCACATCCAGATCCAAGGATGTCATTGTACCCCTATACTCCTCCCTCATCAGACCCATGATTGAGTACAATGCCCCATTTGGTATGTACCTCACCTGGCATTTGCAACAGCTGGAGAGACCACAAAAGTACCTCACCAAGAGGATCAAGGGTCTCCAACATATGTCTTATTCTGCCAAACTAAAGAAACTCCAGCTCTATTCAGTAGCATACCGCCTGCTCAGAGGTGATCTCTGCCTGACGTACAAGGCCATGTCCAATCAGGATCTGATGGACATGCTCCATCTCAAAAAGTCCAAATCCATCAGGACCACGAGAGCTAAAGACTTAAACCTCGGCACAAGTATGAATAGGACATGCTGGAGGGATAGATTCATAACCCAGAGGCTTCCCATGCTTTGGAACAAGATCCCAGTTCATGTTAGGCAGAGCCCCTCACTGACTCTCTTCAAGAGAAATCTTGATGAGTGGATGGGAGATCGTAAGTTTACCCCAGGGGTCACATCTGTGTCACTGCTAGACAGGGGCACAGTAAACTAATTCTATTATATAAGGGGACCTTCATTGTGTCACTACTAGACAGAGGCACAGTATTTTAAATCTATTCTGTGCATTTTGTGCCATTTCATGGGGTGGCGAAAGCCACATCACTATGGCTAGGCTTACAAATGCCCCATGGCAGATAGCCTAGTACTAAACTATGAAACTATGAAACAAGCATAGCCAAAAAGGTGCCCTGACTTTCGCCACCCGAGAAAATTATTTTTCTGTGCCCCTGTACTTTTTTAAAAGTTTTTTTTCTCCTTCTGTTCTGCATCAATTAACTACAGTGTATCTGCACAAAACACTTCTGTAGTGGTTTCTGGTCCAAATTCTTTTCTTAGAGACACTTCCTGTTGCACTGCAGAAGCTGCTAAAATGCCTGTGATAGCCAGTTCTCCTTCTACTGACTCCAGACGAGAAAATTATGTCTTCTTCTCTCCAGCTGCTTGATAAAATGAGAACTAAAGCTCCTCCCCAATTCCCTCTTACCTGGACTGCCAAGAGATTTCTTCCTACAGCTTAATTTTCTCTGGTGCCAGTGTCCCCACAACTGTAGCTTCATATTGACCCTTGTTTTAGTTCAAATGGCATCAGACCTTCAGTTTCCAATGCTGTTGCATTCAGCATCACTGCTGGTGTTGTATTCTCTGGCACCATTCTTTCTGATGCAGTACTTACAGGCATCTGTAGCAACACCATAAATGCCAGTTCAGTTGCCAGTATTTTTGGTGTTGCTTGGCCACTGGTCAGTTATGCTGTCATCAGGGCTTACATCAGTATTTCTGTTGCTGAATCCTTGGGTCCACAGTATATCATAATCCCAATACTATCCAGTATCTATTGCAAAGCCTCAGTCCCTTCATCATGGGATAGTTAAACTCATTAAAGATAGTTGACTTCAGGAATCTCTACAATGGCATATCCAGACATTATCTATTCCATTTCAAAGGACTTCTCATAGGTCCTGTTCTGCTGTCCTGTGCTAAAAAAATTAGAATCATGTGACTCTGAACCACTTCCTAAAAAGCTTAGGAAGTTTCTGTTGAAAGCCAAGCAATTAAAATCACCCTTAAATTCTCAAGAAGGAGCCTATATGAGGAAGAAGAAGAAGCCTAACCTCCTTCAGCAACAGAAGACACTTAATTTGGGTTACAGTTAACAAAGAAGAAAGATGATTTGCCTTATGACTCTATCCTCTTCCCCTTCTCCAAAGAAAGCTGTAGTGGATCTGCTGTTTCATGGTCTCATTTTTCCTGGCTGTATGAACCTTTGGTAGACACTTTAAAGAATGCTAATAAAATCACATCAGAGTCCCCAGATATGTTTGTTACTAAAACAAAGAAAGTAGGCTGACATTCCCAGTATGAAAAGAATGTCCCTTTGGGCAGAGACTCCCAAGCCAAGAACTGCAGCCACCTCAGCAGCCCTACAAAAGTTTCCTACTTCTCAGAGCTCAGATACTCATCCTGCAGACTGCAGTCCAGGGTGATGGAAATATTTGAGAAGCACATGTTCATATTCACCGCACAACCTTTGCAGGCATGGAACTACCTTATACACATGGTATATTTTCAGATCTACCATGCCATAGCAGTCAACTGTCTGTATTTTTGCAGAAAGTCCAGATTTTTGCCTCATATGTTTCATCTGTTCCTCATAAAATATTTTGCTTTATGGCAAATCACTGAAGATTGAAGTTACTAAATAATGACACACAGTGAAGTTTCAAGTGACTAAATAATGGCACATATTTGAGTTTCAGACTTCATATCCTCCAGAAAATATTTGCCAATACACAACATGTTATTCTAACAACTTTCTAAAAGAGCAATGTTTAAAATGTGTCCCTATTTTTGGGCATTTGACCCCCCCATTATTTTAGGCTTTGCCCACATTTCTTGTGCTAAGAAGTTGAGAGGTGCAACCATGCCCTAGAAGTTACCAGAAGGACCACTGAAAAACAAATTAAAGTTTCAGATCATTACTTTCACAAACATGAGCAAGCCTTTGGTGCACATCATTTAAAGTGCAGTAGAAGGTGTGATTAGAGAACAGGATCCAACGTAGCCTTACACTGGCACTCTGTGCTGTGACTCACAGCCTTCCCCAAGGACACTTATGCAACATTGTCTGGATCAGTCTTATTTTATCATGAACTTGATTGTCATTTAAAAAGAATAAGAGAGTTGAATAGAACCTCACTGCTGTGACTGTAAAATGTCTTGCTTAATAATTTACCCAACAGTCAGAGATGATTTCATCTCCACCTGAAGGCTTTGAGAAAAATGGATAAAAGTGGAGAAAGGAAATAATATCCAGAGGTTATACTACACCATTTCACTACCATCTTAGAATCTAATTTCTACCCTTGCTGAAAGTTCTATTCCGTCAAAAGTGACAAGAGCGGTCTGGAACATCCTCAGAAATGAGGCATCCAGGAGGTTGCATGAGACCAGAAAGGCTGAGAATTTAATTCCAGATTCCATTTGATGCTAAAGGATCTCAGACCCATTTTTGGATCTCATTGGCCCAAATATGGTACAGACTATCTTTTGTTTTCTGCCAGAACAAAACAGGATGTGCTCTTTGGACTTCTAAGGTACTTAGCTTCACATCAAGATCATAAAGGAGTTGCCCTGCCACACAAAATAGAGGGATAAAACCCTGACTATGACCCAGATGACCTATGTTTGACTTGGGGGGGGGGGGGAGTGCTAGCAGGGTTGAACAGGGAAGGATGAGAGTGAATGGCTGAGTCCCACGCATCCATCCTGAGGAAATGGGTGGTTCAGCTTGGTGCACTCATGGCTTTTAGCCGAGGACAGAAGATCACCTGTAGCAATGATCTTAGCACACCCAACCTACTAGCATTGCACTGCTTAGCTAGGAGGTCAATATGAGTGGTCACGTGCATGTGCCCCATGTAAATTAGCAACTGTGGAGCTTGTATTCATCTATGGAGAGGGGAGTTATAATACCCTGCATGGACAGTTATGCATGAAGAGCATACTGGTTCACTCCTACACACCCAGATCTTGTCTTTGTGCAGGATGAAATTACTATGTTGTCACCTCAGCCAGGGTCAAATGGGTTGCAGGTTTCTTGCCTAGTCAGGGGAAAAAGGGATCTGGCTATCAACTTTCCATGGAATAATGAGTGAGCTGATTGGGTGCTAGTAGGAAAGCTATTCAGCTGGCTGTTTGAGCTTTTAGAACCTAGAGTTAATGAGGTATCTGCATTTCTAGGTCAGAACCAGTAATTACCGATTCAGAATTCTTCCTTTTGGTCTCATCTCTGGAACCAGAGTGCTCATCAAGTGCATGTCTTTAGCAGTAAGCTCATTTATGACTATTTAAAGACACATTGTTCATGTATTTACATGACTGGCATCTTGATATCCCATATTTCATGGCTTTGGAGAATAAAAGTCTCTGCTCAGGCTGTTTATTTCCATTAAGAAATTCTTGCAAAATCCCACTGACTACCTCTTTGGTCTCTTTGCATTAAGTGTTTCTTTGTACTGAGCTTTTATGTTCCAAGGCAGGTGCTATCTCTTCAACAAAGTATTGCCTTTCTTCCATCAGCAAACCCTGTACCAGCAGAGTCCTGTCCCAGAGCCTTAACCCTTATGGCAGTTTCATTGTCTATGCTCACTCTTGCCAGATTTCATACAAGGGTCCTTCACTCTACAGTCTTCGGTCCAGGAGTACCTTTCAACTTCAAACACCACAGACCACAGTTACAATGTGTATTTCAGGTCTAAAAATCAGGAAATACATAAGTTGTCAGACTATTTAGGGGACTTGGTTACCTCAAGAGTCTCATCTTTACATAAATGTTCCGGAAAACAGGCATCTCTCTTTACCTTGATATCCTTTATGGATTTTCTAATCCAGGGAATCATGTACAGACATTTAGAAAACATGATAGTTTAATGGCATAGTAACAAACAGGGAGGAATGCATTCTTATCTTCTCTGCTGAGAAACAACAACAACATGGCAGCAAGGTGTCAACTCAAACCATTTAATACTAGCAGCCTACACTCCAAGGGAGGCCAACTCTCTGGCAGAATAATCAATGTCCTTGAGTCCCTTAGTGACAAGAAAGCTGTTATGCCTTTGGAGGACTCTACCTCTTTGACTTTCCATAATACCCCAACTTTTCTTCCGTGATTTCCCTCTTGGAGGGGGGAATGGGGTGGTTCAGCTTGCTGCACTCATGACAACTACCATAGGATAGAAGATTAGCTGTAGCAATGACCTTAGCAAGATGCCCTCGCTCACAGATGGCCAGATAGGCTCCTTTATGCTTTTATCCCCTTTCCTCTAATGATATTTATTTAGAAAGCCACATTTCTCAAGGCCCAGGTCATTCTGATAGCTCATTCGTGGCCCATTCGTGGCCCAAATAAATCTGATTTCTTTCTAGCTGTGTTTTTTTCCTTTTGTAAATTCCACTATGTCTGTGATTGTTTAAAATGTTTCTGTCCTTCAGGCAACTTTCATCAATATACCTACATTCTGCATCTGCTAACATGTCTCCTTCATTTTCACGTATTGCTAAAAAACATGCATTTTCAGAGAATGAAGTTTATTTCATTTTCTCTCAGAATCTTTCTAAACAAAAGACTTACTAAGATATAGTGATCATTTCTGAGGGGAGCGTCCAACAAATACAGGGATCCCTTCACAACTACTCTTACCTTAGTCCTTAACATGTCTCCATCTGTTCCACTGATTGCTAAAAAACATGCCTTTTCAGAGAATGGAGTTTATTTCATTTTCTGTCAGAATCTTTCTACACTAAAGACTTACTAAGATATATTGATCATTTTTTGAGGGGAGCCTCCAACAAATACAGGGACCCCTTCACAACTGCTCTTACCTTAGTCCTTTTCTATGCATCCCAAATCTTTGCCACTAGACTTTGTTGATCTCCATTAAAGTTAGTTTGGATACTATTTCCAGCTGTGTTTCTGAGCTAGAATTCTGTTGTTGCCTTCTTAGATGGTATTTTTTACCTCCATCTTCCTGTTTGACAGCTTGTTCATTCCTTCCATGGGACATTTACTTTATGTCTCAAAAGCTCACCTTTCTACCTTTGAACCTGTTAATTATGTAGACCTGAATTTCCTGTCCTAGAAGACCCTTTTCCTATTGGTTGTAACTTCTGCCAATAGTCTTCTGTATCATAATATCATTCTGTCAAATCTCTACACCTAGTTTTCCACAAAACAAGTGTAACATTAAGAACGAGACAGTCGGTCATGCCAAAGGTCAGACTGAGTCAAATCTGAATCAATCAATGACTCTTGATATTTTCCTGTAAATTCAAATCACAGTGGTGCTTACCCGCTTCATTGTATGACAGATTGTATTTTGTCTAAGTAGAACTAAAAACTTTTTGCATGAATGACTAATTAGTTGCATCCTTTGCTAACTCTAGACTTAGTAAGACAATTTCTAGGTTCTCTCATTATAGATGGCTAGCTAATTGCTTTGAATTCTGTCACAATAAACACAGAAAGCCTATCCTGTAACTCCCAGAGCTCATTTTAACTATTGCTGTGGCCAGGGCATAACCAAAATGTTGTGGAATCCATACCTTTCAACTGTACAGATCTTCACAGAATATCCAGATTTCACAAAATTGTGCTTTTTTCTGGCTAGTGTGAAGACTGGTAGAGAAGGGTGAAGGCTGCCAGCCTAGCCATATAGAATTCTGCAGATAATTCTATCATTTGTAAATATGAATGTAAACTACAGGCTTATTGTCTTAAATGTAAAGAAATACTGTTACATGTGGAACTGGATATAAATGTGACAACAGTGCACTCTACTGACCAAAGTAAAGCCTGTGGTGACCCTTTGAAGTGGACAGTGGTGCCGAAAAGTCTAGATGAAGAAATTATTTCTTTTGTTTTAATCAATAGTTAAATTGCTAGATTTAAACATGCAAATGTATTTTTATTGTTCTGTTCCTGACCAGCAACAAAAGGGAGATGCTAAGAATGTAAATGTAGTTAATGTGTAGCCTGGGAATGTTTCTCTGTATGATTTATTGTTAATTTTATCTTGTAACTGTTTGTTTAGTTGCAAGTATGAATTCTTAACTGTTGTATGTAAAATTTATAAACTCACTGTGGAGCTTTCTCCCCGGGTCTCCAATGAAAACGAGTCAAACGCTCAGTTGGACTAAACCGGTCAACAAATGTAAAATAAATAAATAAATAATAAAACAGTATAAAGGCAGATATATAAAGAAGAAATATTATGACGAAAGCAGCAATAGCAGAATAAACTATGTCCTTTCACATATTTGATGTGAAACCTACTTTCTTTCTTTTGCTGATCTCTTGTTTTGAACTTGTCTGCAGTGCATGTGGTTAATTTTGTATTTTTTAAATTCTGTTGGGTTTCGACATACTGTGGTGGCTGCCAGTTACCATGATAGGAATGGACCCCATTCCCAAGTCAAAGTTTGATTAAAGTTCATGAAATTAGTATTGCTTCAATCTTTGATGTTAGCCAGAAGTGCTCTTTGTAGCACCCACAATGTGCCCAGTAATGACTCCTTTTGTAATTCATAGCAGTTACACGTAACATATAAACGTACGATTGTAAATTCTTTTTTATAAGACCTAGTGCTCCTACTACTACTATTGGAACTATCTGGCTATCCTTCTTTCACATTGCCCTAGTTTCTGCCTGGAAATCTATTATTTTATGACTTTGTGTCTCTCTGTACTTAAGACACCGTAGTCACTGAATGATCAATGCTACTTTTGTCTTCTCTTCATGGACTACTGTATCTGGTTTTCTCAACTCTATCTTTTGAACTGTTGGTAACGGGTGATCCCATGTGATATAAATGTCATCATTTTCTCTAATGCTTTGTGACTCATGTTTCCAGTGTTTTTCAGCCACTTCACTATTATAATACTTTCACAATCCCCAATGCAACAGTCTTGCCACATTATTATGCCTGTCAGTATACAGTCCTTCTGTCATTAGTATATCACAATCAGCAACAAGATGTGTGACTGTTTCCAGTTTTGTTTTACAAAACCTACATATGTCTGTTACTCCCACATGTTCCAGCGTGTACATAGTCTACTATCTTGGGCCACCAATATTAACCTTCCCTCTTTTGGTTTAAATTCACTTCCCCTTAACCATTCCTGTGTTCGATCCTGATCAACATGAAGTTGTTCCAAGACATTTCTATACTTGCAACTATATTTATACATTTTCAGCATTTCTTGTCTTCTCATCTGATCCTTCACCTTATATTCTTTCTTTTGTTTTTTTTTTTTTTGGCACATTCAGTTGCTGCCTGATTTTTAACTACTTCTGGTATGATTTCCATTTCTGCTTGACACTGATATGCTTCTGCTAAACTAAGCAGGGAAGTCATCTTAGACTTATTCTCCTCATGTTTTAAAACTTTCACTACCTTTGGATCTTGTGAGGTCAGCAGACATGTATGGAGTCCAATGATTGCAGATGTATACATGTAATCAATTTCAAGGAGGCCCATTCCTCCTTCAGAACAGGGAATATATAATCTTGGTATGCAGTGATTTTTATAAATCATTTGATAAGCATGAAACATCATTCTTGTTTTCCTGTCCAACTGATCCAGCACCATTTGGGGCCAGTCAAACACTATGAAACTGTAAGTTAGGACAGGAAGAGCAAACTGGTTTATAGACTGGACTTTGTACCTAGATGGCAATGCTGTTTCAGTCTTAGTGGTTAGTTTTGCATTGTTTTTAATTCTGTTGGGGTCCAATGTGCTGTGGTGGCTACCAGTTACCTCTTAGTGTCCATAGCCTTATAGTACTGTAAATCAGTGTTATGGATTGCTGTTAGCACAAACATTGCATGTATGCCACTATGTAAAATGTTTATAATATAATTATTCAATTTCAATAACTTTCCTGTCAAAGAATCATTTTTTTACTTTTTGTGTCATTTGGCCCTGGTTCCTTGCCTCATGATTCCTAAACCTTGTTTAGAAAGTGCGTCTACAGTCAAGCTCTTATGCTCACCTACAGACACATTTGTTGTTATACTGTATTAAGTTAATACATATTTCCTGCTGCTCTATTTGTTCATAGGTTCATAGGTTCATAGGTTGGTACTAGGCTATCGGCCCTAGGGCCTATACAAGCCTAGCCATAACAATTCCCTGGATATTTCTTCCCACAGTATTTATTTCTCTGGACCCCTGTCTAGCAGGGCAACTGACATGATCCCCGGGGTGAATTTCCTATCTCCCATCCAATCATCAAGGTTCCTTTTGAAGGGGGCCGAGGAGGCGCTCTGCTTGACATGTATGGGCAGTCTATTCCAGAGTATTGGGAGTCTCTGGGTCAGGAACCTATCCCTCTAGCATGTTTTGTTCATTGTGATGACAAGGTTTAGATCCCTGGAGTGTGTGGCTCTGAGGGATTGGGATTTCTTTAAGTGGAGCATGTCCAACAGCTCAGGGTTTGACATGGCCTTGTATGTTAAGCAGTGATTGCCTCTGAGTAGACGATATGCCTCAGAGTATAGCTGGAGTTTTTTTAGACGGTCAGCATATGGCATCTGCTTTAGGCCTGTGATTCTTTTAGTGAAGTATTTCTGTGGCCTTTCCAGCTATTGCAGATGTCTTGTGAGGTACATACCAAACTGGGCATTATACTCTATAATGGGTCTAATGAGGGATGAGTACAGTGGGACAATGACCTCCTTTTTTCTGGATAAAAAGCCCTTAGTAACGAGGTGTGCCACATAGAAGGATTTCCTGACTGTTGTGGCGATGTGGTTATCGAAAGTGAGACCACTGTCCACCTTTGTCCCTAAGTCTCTCATCACACTTTCGATGTTTAGTGTACTGCTACCTATGTGGTAATTCATGGGTACATGTTTTTTTCCAGAGGGGATAACTATACAATTCTTGGCATTAAGCTTGAGCCCATGGCTCTGGCACCAGGCATCTGTTTCTGTAAGGCCCTTTTGTAGAATATCCACATAATTTGGGGATTCAATAATGGTTCCCAGTTTGCAGTCATCTGCGAACTTTGTTAGCCAGATTCCCTTAGTGTTGGCTTGTACTTCAGAGAAGTAGATGCCAAACAAGAGTGGTCCCAGGACTGAACCCAGAGGTACTCCACTTGTCACTTGTCTGGAGCTGGATTTGGAGTCGGCTACTTTTACAGTCTGGGTTCTGTCAGTAAGCCAGTTGGCAACCCATCGAGTGACATAGGGATTATAAGTTTATCTATGATTCCAGAGTGTGGGATGGTGTCGAAGGCCTTGGTGAGGTCCAGATAGGCTGTGTGGACCACCTTACCCTCGTCCACAACTCTGGAGACTGATTCGAAGAAGTCAATCAGATTCAGGAGACAAGATCGGCCCTTCACAAACCCAAACTGGGTGGGGTCCAGTGTTTGAAGGTTGCCAATGTCTTTATTTATAAGTTCCATGATAATGCGTTCCATGCCCTTGCAGATCAGGCTTGTCAGACTGATGGGACGGTAGTTCCCGGGATCCAAGGCGGATCCCCCTTTGTGGAGTGGGATAACTGTAGCTGTGCGCCATTCAGTGGGCATGAAGCCTGAGGTGAGGCTATGATTAAACATGACACTTAGGTGAGGTGCCAGTTCATTTTGTAGTTCATGTAGTACACAGCCTGGGATGTCATCTGGTCCCATGGATGCTGTATTCTTAGCTTTGGAGAGTGCGGTTTCTACCTGTGTGGCCATGATTACTGGAATTTGGCAATCTTTTGGTATTGAGATGGGCCCTTTAGGGGGTGAGGGGGGTGAAGTTGGCACTAAATCCATCTGCCAGGATATTGCCAATATCCTTGGGATCAGTATATTTAATGCCATTCTGTTGTAGCTCAGAGCAGATCTGAGCATTGCTATTTAGATTCTTGACATAACTACAGAATGCCTTGTGGTTGTCTTTGGAATCTTTGGCAATTTTATTTTCGTAACTAGCTTTTGAGGATTTTATGAGGGATCTCAGCTTCTTACTGAGGCTGGTGAGGGAGTTTTTTGCATCCTGGGATTTTCCTCTTATCTGCAACAGTTTCTTCCTTCTGTTGTATAGTTTGTTTATAGCAGGGGACCACCAGATTGGCTTCCTTTTTTTGGAGAAGAGCATCTTGGTTCTATTTGGGATGGCATGATTCATGTTTAGAGTATAACAAGGCTAATAGCATGGATCTTGGCAAAAACCTTCAAGCATTTTTTTTTTTAGCTTTATACTGACCTGGTCCCCAGTGCCCACACTGGGTCTACCAGCATCCTCTTGCCCTCCCAGGATTTGTTCTGGTGTTGCTGAGGCAGATGACAGATCTTAAGGATGTCATGGGGGCTCATCCGTCTGTATTTTTTTTATATTCCTAGCCACTTTTACCTTTCCCAGCCTCCTCCCACACTCACTGGTTATGTTTGAGGGCAACTTCCTTTATGAACTATGCCTCCCCTTAGGGAGCATCACCAATGAGTACCCTCTTCCAGGACAGACACTTCCACCCCTCCCTGCAGCTCTGTCAGTCACCTGAGTAGCCGAGCCGCTAATCAAACATAGTTCAGTTGGGCCATAGTTAGGGCTTTATCCCTCTACACCACAGGAGTGGACAAACCTTCAGGCATTTTTGGTGTCTAAAACTCTGTCTATTGTTCATGCAGAAAAAGAAATCCAGTAATCAGCTGGACTCCTGAACTGATACTAAACCTAAACAGCCTTCTGGTCTATCTCCTGAACAGGATTCTATAAATCCTACCCTTCCCCATACTTAGTTTCATAGGTTCAAGGTACTAGACTATTGGCCCTCTGGCTATACTACTCAGACAAGCTCCTCGTTGTCCTGCAGAGTGGTCCTAGCTACAGAGAACTCAGAAAAGCAACTACTTTCTGGATTTAAGTAGCTTTGCTGTTTTTTTTACTTGGAATAGCTTCTCTAGCTTACCCTAAACAAACTTAAACTGTTTTTTTAGCTGTTTGCTGCATTATTTTAAAATCTGCACTTAAAGTTACTTTTTAGTCGAATTTGATCGAAAGTTTGTTTAATTTAACTGTTGAGGCTGGCCACTAAAGTGTGCTAGCCTGTGTAACTGATTTATCACTGTTTCTGCATTTTCTGTGTGTTTCTATCAAAAAAACAAAAAAATAATCCTTGTTTTCCCACCTCTCCTCGACTAGTTTAGACCAGTTTACAGGCATTGCTGTATTCTGGGCTGTGGTGTAGTTCCTGTGTTGTCCATTACCTTACTTGGATAGAAGGAAGTTTCTTTGCTCACCAGTGGGAGTGGGGAGCCTTGAGCAGCCTACCTGTCCCTGTAGGAAGTGACCTCAGCACAAGAGCTGTAGTAATTGGTTGTTTTGGACCATTTCTAGCTCTTTTGTAGTTCCCTGTTTAAAATCCGCCTCTGGGCTTTTTTTCTGGCTATACTACTCAGACAGGCTCCTCGTGGTCCTGCAGAGTGGTCCTAGCTACAGAGAACTCAGAAAAGCGACTACTTTCTGGATTTAAGTATCTTTGCTGTTTTTTTACTTGGAATAGCTTCTCTAGCTTACCCTAAACAAGCTTAAACTGTTTTTTAGCTGTTTGCTGCATTATTTTAAAATATGCACTTAAAGTTACTTTTTAGTCGAATTTGATCAAAAGCTTGTTTGTTTGTTTGTTTAATTTAACTGTTGAGGCTGCCCACTAAAGTGTGCTAGCCTGTGTAACTGATTTATCACTGTTTCTGCATTTTCTGAGTGTTTCTCTCAAAAAAACAAAAAAAACAAAAAAACAATCCTTGTTTTCCTGCCTCTCCTCGACTAGTTTAGACCAGTTTACAGGCATTGCTGTATTCTGGGCTGTGGTGTAGTTCCTGTGTTGTCCATTACCTTACTTGGATAGAAGGAAGTTTCTTTGCTCACCAGTGGGAGTGGGGAGCCTTGAGCAGCATACCTGTCCCTGTAGGAAGTGACCTCAGCACAGGAGCTGCAGTAATTGGTTGTTTTGGACCATTTCTAGCTCTTTTGTAGTTCCCTGTTTAAAATCCGCCTCTGGGCATTTTTTTCTGGGTATACTACTCAGACAAGCTCCACGTGGTCCTGCAGAGTGTTCCTAGATACAGAGATCTCAGAAAAGCGACTACTTTCTGGATTTAAGTATCTTTGCTGCTTTTTACTTGGAATAGCTTCTCTAGCTTACCCTAAACAAGCTTAAACTGTTGTTTTAGCTGTTTGCTGCATTATTTTAAAATCTGCACTTAAAGTTACTTTTTAGTCGAATTTGATCGAAAGTTTGTCTGTTTGTTTGTTTAATTTAACTGTTGAGGCTGCCCACTAAAGTGTGCTAGCCTGTGTAACTGATTTATCACTGTTTCTGCATTTTCTGTGTGTTTCTATCAAAAAAACTCAGCACAGCCCCACATGGTGTCCTGCAGAGTTCTACAAGCAGCAGAGAGTGAAAGAGTGACTCCTCGTGGTGTCCTGCAGAGTTCTACAAGCAGCAGAGAGTGAAAGAGTGACTTTCCTGGATTTATAAGTATTTTTTCTGGCTTTCACTTAAATTACTGCATCTCGACTGCATTTCGCTTAAAAAAACAGCTCTGCATATTGTTTTTACTGTACTGTGTTGAATTTATACTGTTAGCACTTTAAAAAGTTTTTTTTGTTTAAATTTAATTGTTAGGCTAACACACTCAAGTGCGCTAGCCGTTTTATAGCATTTACTGTTTGTTACTGTATCTCTTTCTCCTTTCTCTGTAAAAAAAGAAAAAATATACATCCTTGTTTTCCCGTTTTTCTGAACTAGAATAGTCCAGTCTTCAGATTTTGCTGATCTCTGGGCTTTGTCTTAGTTCCTGTGCTATCCATACCCTTATTTGGATAAGAGGAAGCTTCTTTGTTCACCAGTGGGAGTGGGGAGCACTGAGCAACCTATTTGCCCCTAGAGGATTGGTTCCAGCCCAGCAACTTGTAGTTTATTGGCCATTTTGGGTCAATTCCTTGCTCTTTTCAACCCCCTGCTATAAAGCCCGCTTTTGCACACTTTTTTACTTGTAAAAGACTCAGCACAGCTCCTCATGGTGTCCTGCAGAGTTCTACAAGCAGCAGAGAGTGAAAGAGTGACTTTCCTGGATTTATAAGTATTTTTTCTGGCCC